>NC_133124.1:177897475-178197475 GCF_048418815.1 Hemitrygon akajei | reverse complement strand
GTGAGCCTTACGTCTGAGGTGGGAAAGCTGTTGGAAAAGATTCTTAGAGATAGGATCTATGGGCATTTAGAGAATCATGGTCTGATCAGGGACAGTCAGCATGGCTTTGTGAAGGGCAGATCATGCCTAGAAAGCCTGATAGAGTTCTTTGAGGAGGTGACCAGGCATATAGATGAGGGTAGTGCAGTGGATGTGATCTAAATGGATTTTAGTAAGGCATTTGACAAGGTTCCACACAGTAGGCTTATTCAGGAAATCAGAAGGCATGGGATCCAGGGAAGTTTGGCCGGGTGGATTCAGAATTGGCTTGCCTGCAGAAGGCAGAGGGTCGTGGTGGAGGGAGTACATTCAGATTGGAGAGTTGTGACTAGTGGTGTCCCACAAGGATCTGTTCTGGGACCTCTACTTTTTGTGAGTTTTATTAACAATCTGGATGTGGGGGTAGAAGGGTGGGTTGGCAAGTTTGCAGGCGACACAAAGGTTGGTGGTGTTGTAGATAGTGTAGAGGATTGTCGAAAATTGCAGAGTGACATTGATAGGATGAAGAAGTGGGCTGAGAAGTGGCAGATGGAGTTTGACCCGGAGAAGTGTGAGGTGGTACACTTTGGAAGGACAAACTCCAAGGCAGAGTACAGAGTAAATGGCAGGATACTTGGTATTGTGGAGGAGCAGAGGGATCTGGGGGTACATGTCCACAGATCCCTGAAAGTTGCCTCACAGGTAGATAGGGTAGTTAAGAAAGCTTATGGGGTGTTAGCTTTCATATGTAGAGGGATAGAGTTTAAGAGACACGATGTAATGATGCAGCTCTATAAAACTCTAGTTAGGTCACACTTGGAGTACTGTGTAAAGTTCTGGTCACCTCATTATAGGTAGGATGTGGAAGCATTGGAAAGGGTACAGTGGAGATTTACCAGGATGCTGCCTGGTTTAGAGAGTATGGATTATGATCAGAGATTAAGGGAGCTAGGGCTTTACTCTTTGGAGAGAAGGAGGCTGAGTGGAGACATGATAGAGGTGTACAAGATATTAAGAGGAATAGACAGAGTAGACAGCCAGTGCCTCTTCCCCAGGGCACCACTGCTCAGTATAAGAGGACACGGCTTTAAGGTAAGGGGAGGGAAGTTCAAGGGGGATATTAGAGGAATGTTTTTCACTCAGTATTTTCAGGAGTATTTGTGATTGCAAAATGTCTTACCAATGTTGCAACAACTATGATTCTTTGTCACATTTGTGACGAGTATACACTAAGATCTCAAGGATGGAAATTGACTCCTCTTATTAAGAAAGCCTTTGCTGTTCTTTGGGTGGAAAATTGGTGATTCAGACAAAGCCTGGGCTCCTCACGTTGTTGTACAACATGCGCTGTCCATCGTAAAGCTTGTCACGGAGGTGCTCGGAACTCAATTCTGTGCTGTCCTGATGATATGGCGGGAGCAGAAGGATCATGTGACAGACTGCTACGTCCGTCTGACCAGCGTGTCTGGTGTCTCGGCTAAAAACAAGAAATCCATTGAGTGCCCCAATCTCCCTTCATCAACCTGCAGACACCCTCACACAAACACACAACCAAAACACACCCTCACACACAACCTATAACTTGTTGCCACAGATGGTTGTGGAGGCCAAGTCACTGGGTATATTTAAGGCAGAGATTGATGGATTGGTCAGGGATGAAGGGATATGGGGAGAAGGCAGGAGATTGGGGCTGAGAGGGAAAAATGGTTCAGCTATGTTGGAATGCTAGACTAGACTTGATGGGCCAAATGGCCTAATTCTGGTCTTATATTTTATGGTCAATGTCAGGAAAGCCAAGAGCTGATTACAGACTATAGTAGGAAACTGGAGGTACATGAGCCAGTCCTCACTTGGGCATCAGAGGCAGAGGGAGTCAGTTAGGTAAAAATTCCTTGGCGTTAACATATCAGGGGATCTGTTCTGGGACCGGAATGTAAGCGTCATCACAAATGCTCGACCGCACCTCTACTTTCTTACTTGTGTAGATTCACTTGTCACCAAAAACTGAGAAAGTTCTAATGATGTGGAGTGGAGAACATTCCAGCTGGTTGCATCACAGCCTGGTGTGGAAACACCAATGTCCAAGGACGGAAAATGCTGAAGAAAGTGGTGGATACAGTCCAGTCCACCACAGGCATTCCCAGGAATGGGCACATTTACAAGGAACACTGCCACAAGGAAACAGCATCCATCATCAAAGACCCTCACGGTCCTGCCAACACTCTCATCTCACTGATACAATCAGGCAGAAGGGTCAGAAGCCTTTGGTCCCACACCACCAGCTTCAGGAACAGGTATTACCTTTCAACTATCAGACTCCTGTACCGGCGTGGATAACTTCAGCCTGAACTGATTCTACCACCTACAGGCTCACGTTCAAGGACTCTTTGCAACTCAAGATCTGAGTATTACTGTTTACCTTATTCATTTTCCTTTGAAAACTTTCATTTAACACTTACATAGCTCCTCGGGTTAATAAACCCTTTCAGCGTTTGAGGGGCTTCAACACCTGACTCAGCCACTCCGTGTGCAGGAGCAGAAGGAGCCCAGACCGTGATCCTCTAGGATGGGGAGAGTGTGTTTGCTGGTGAGAGCAGCACTGGACGGGGGAAGGATCATCCGTTTGGTGGGGGGAGCACATCTGAGCTGGAGGGAGTGACCGGTTTTAAGGGAGCTGGAAGGAAGTACCTCAGGGCCAATGAGGGAGCATCGGGGGAGGGAGCACCTCTGAGCCAAAGAGGGAGTGGCTGTGGGCTGGGTACAGCAACAGGTAGGCAGCAGGGCCACGAATGGTGGAGACCTCATTTAGATCCCTCCAGACCATTACTTCACATAAGCCATTGGGTGGGAGTGATACACGGTGGGGAAAAGGTGTGGCCAAGAGGATTGACATGGCAAGGCAGATGTTGTCTATGGGGGACTTTGAAAAGATGTCACCTTGTAGCTAGTCTGGAAGGTGAGAACACGTGGGATCGAGGGTGAGATAAGGAAATGGACACAATATTGGCCTTGGTGGTTAAGAGTTGCAATGGGAATGTGACCAACGGTGTACCGAAGGGTTTGTGCAGTGTCCCTCTTCAAATAAGTTTACCCGATCAACGAAGTTGGTGAGGTAGTGCACAGTGAAGAGGGTTATCTCAGAATACACGGAATTCCAGATGACCTGGGGAACAGGGCCAAGGAATGGCAGCTGGAGTTAAACTCGAAAACTTTGCATCTAGTGATCATTATGCCATTAGCTTGGACTGACACGTTGCCCTATTGTCCAGTTTATTATTTATTGTAATGCCTGCACTGTTTTTGTGTACTTTATGCAGTCATGTGTACATCTGTAGACTAGTATAGCTTTCTCTGTGTTTTTTTTTATTACGTAGTTCAGTCTAGTTTTTTGTACTGTGTTATGTAAACCATGGTCCTGAAAAACGTTGTCTCATTTTTACTATGTACTGTACCAGCAGTTATAGTCGAAATGACAATAAAAGTGACTTGACTTGAATTTCAAGGCAATGCAAGAGAACACTTAAGAAAGAAACAAGGAAGGCTAAAAGAAGGCATGAGGCTGCTCCAACAGACCAAGTCACAGGAGAATCCTAAGGGCTTCTACAGACACAGTATGTTAAGAGCAAAAGGATTGCAAAGGACAAAATTGGTCCACTGCGAGATCACAATGGTAATCTAGGCTTGAAGCCAAAAGAAACGGGGGGATCTGAAATTGATTTTACACATCTGTATCAACTTGGGAGATGGACACAGAGTTGAAAGAAGTGAGGCTAAGCAGCAGTGAGGTCCTGGACCCTGTACAGATTACAGAGGAGGTGCTCACTCCTCACAAGGTATTCCCTCGGATCCTGTGGAATGCAAGTGCTGAAACTGCAGGGGTCCCAGTTAAATCATCCTTAATGACAGGTGAGGTACCAGATGAGTGAAGAATAGCTGATGCTGTTCTGCTGCTTACGAAAGGCTGTAAGAATGAACCAGGAAATTATAGGCCATTGAGTCTGACATCAGTAGTGGGAAAGTTATCGGACGGTATTCTTAGGGACCAGGTATATGAGTATTTAATAGACGGGATTGATTAGGGATAGTCAGGATGGCTTTGTGTATGGTAGGTCGTGTCTAACCAATCTTACAGAGATTTTCGAAGAAGTTACCAGGAAAGTTGATGAAGGCAAGGGAGTGGATGTTACCTACATGGACTTCAGCAAGGCCTTTGACAAAGTCCCACATGGGACATTGGTCAAGACGATTCCATTACTTGACATTGAAGATGAGATAGTAAATTGGATTATGGAAGAAGCCAGAGATTGGTAACAGATAGTTTTTTCTGTGACTAATGGACTGCTGTAGGGATTGGTGATGTGTCTGTTGTTGTTTGTCATCTGTATCAACATTCTGGATGATAATGTGGTAAACTGGATCAGCAAATTTGCAGATGACACCAAGATTTGTGTTGTAGTGGACAGTGAGGAAGACGATCATAGCCTGCAGGGGGATCTCTACCAGCTGGAAAAATGGGATGAAAAATGGCAGATGGAATTTCATGCAGACAAGTACGAGGTGGTGAATTTCAGTAGGACCAACCAGGGTACGTGTTACATTGAATGGTCCGGCACTGAGGAGTGTGGTGGAACAAAGGGGACTGGGAATGCACAACCATAATTCATTGAAAGTGTGTGTTGCAGGCAGATTGGGTCCTAAAGTATTTGGCATATTGGCCTTCATCGATCATAATAGTGAGCCCAGGAGATGGGTTGCTATGTTCAAGTTGTATGATGTTGGTGAGGCCTAATTTGGAGAACTGTGTGCAGCTTTGGTCACCTACCTACAGGAAAGATGCAAATAAGATTGAAAGTTTACAGAGAAAATTTACAGGATGTTGCCGGGACTGGAGACATGAGGTACAAGAAAAGATTGAGTCGGATATAATTTTATTCCTTGGAACATAGAAGACTCAGGAGAGATTTGATAGATGTATACAACATTATGAGGGGTATAGATAGGGTAAATGCAAGCAGGCTTTTTCCACTGAGATTGGCTGACACAACAACTGGAGATCATGGGTTAAGGGTGAAAAGTAAAATGTTGAAGGGGAAACCACTTCACCGAGGGAGGTGAGAGTGTGGAACAAGCTGCTAGCAAAAGTGGTGGATGCGATTTTGATTTCAATGTTTACGGGCCTGTTTCTGTGCTTTAGCTTTCTATCACTCCATGATGCTAAGTGTGAGGTGTTGATTTTGGGAAGATATCCCAGGGCAGGGTGCAGACAAAAATGTCAGGGAAATGGAGTTTGTAGATCAGACAGATTTATACATAACACACAACAAAATAAACATTGACATTTGTACAGTGACCTGTACATACATCTCCTTACAGACGGTGGTGGGAATCGAACTGGTGTCCCTGGCTCTGTAATAGTGACCTGCTACCCGTTATGCTACAGTTCTGTCCATGATGAGTGTGCGTCCTCCGGCTCTGCTACCTCCTCCCTCACAGCAGTAATGAGGAGAGGGTGTGATGAGCAAGGTGACTTAGACCATAAGATAGAGGAACAAATTAGGCCATTCGGTTCTTCAAATCCGCTCCATTCACATTCTTCAAATCATGACTGATCCATTTCCCTCTTGACTCCATTCGCTTGTCTTCCTCCCGTAATCTTTTACGCCCTGACTTATCAAGAACCTATGAGCCTCTGCCTTAAATACACCCAGTGACCTGGCCTCCACAGCCCCCTGTGGCAATAAATTCCACAGATTCACCACCTTCTGGCTGAAGAAATTCCTCCCTATCTCTGTTCTAAATGGACAACCCTGAGGTTGTGCCCTCTGGTCCTAGGCTCCCTCACTATAGGAAACATCCTCTCCACACCCACTCCATCTTGGCATTTCAACATTCAATAGGATTCAGTGAGATCCTCCCACACCTTCTATTTCCCTAAATTCCAGCAAGTGCAGGCTCACAGCCAAACTTTCCTCATTTGAGAAGCCTTACATTTCTGGGATCAATTTCCTGAACCCCCTTTGAACCCTCCCAATATCAGCACATCCTTTCTTAGATAAGGGGAACGAAACTGCTCACAATGATCCGAATGAGGCCTCACCAGAGTCTTATAAAGCCTCAGCATTACATCCCTGCTTTAATAGTCTAGTCCTCTCGAAATGAATGCTAAAATTGCATTTGCCTTCCTCCCCACCGATTCCATCTGCAAGTTAACCTTGGGAATCCTGCACAAGGACTAGCATGTCCTTTTGCACCTCATTTTTTCTCATTTTCTCTCCATTTGGAAAATTGTCATTTCTTTGCCTATTCTCAGAATCAGTCCAAGTCCTTCTGCACCCCTCTCTCCTTCCACAATTCTACCTGTCCCTCCACATATCTTTGTATCATCCACAAACTTGGCCACAAAGCCAGCAATTCTGTCAGCCAAATCACTGATATACAATGTACAGAGAAGTAGTCCCAAAACTGACCCCTGAGGAACAGCAGCCAATCAGAAAAGGACCTCTTAATTCCCACTCTTTGCCCCCTTCCAATAGCCAAAGCTCTATCCATGCTCGTATTTCTCCTGAAACGCCATGCACTCTTGCTAAGCTCGCTTACCTTCATACTTCAACTTTTCCTTCCTTGTGGCTGTTGTAGTTGCCCTCTGTTGGTTTTTTCGAAAGCTTCCCAGTCCCACTTGGTGGTAAGTTTCACCTCACTAGGACCTTAAAGGAGACACATTTGCAAATTGATAGTCGACAGTGATTGGGTAATCAGGTAATGAACAGCAGCTAATAGAAAGAAGTTGGGGTCAAGCAGGCTGGAGTCTTTGGAGTTGGGAGCTGAGAGGCTCTGGCGTGAAGAGGCTGAGTAAGTGACCCAGGTGTGGGGAGGGGGAGCAGTGAGAAGTCGCAGGTAAGACCTTCCTTAAGATGCTTTATTTTGCTGTTGACCTTTGACATTGTTTCAGTGCAGACAGGAAGGTAGTGTTGGATTAGAGTAACATTGTTCTTTTTCTTCCAGTTTGCTTATAATGTTTATATAATCACCTGTATGAGTAGTTGTTCATTGAATTTTCAGTAACAGTAGTATAGGTGATTCTGTACTTTTCCAGAAGCTCCTTTGCAGTGTGTGTCATACAATTGAACCCGACCAGTTGATAGGTTATTCTGCATCACTCGAAACTCTCCAGTCTGAGCTACTTATTGTAAAAATGATAATTTCTTTGTTCTTTGTCTTTCTTTGCCTCTCCCTTCCTTACAGTAGACCAAGCTGATAACCATTATTTTGTTTTGTTAACAACACAGAATAAACAGAAAAGAGGGTCCAGAGAAAGTTCACGAGAACGTTCCTGGAAATAAAAGTGTTAATATATCAGGAGCATTTATTGATTCTGGGCCTGTACTCATGGGAGTTTAAAAGAATAGAGTTTTGAAAAGTATCGAATGTTGAAAGGCTGAGATAGAGTGGACAGATAGAGAATGTTTCCTGCAGTGGAGTCTATGACCACAGGGCACGGTCTCAGAATACAAGGATGTCTTTTTAGAACAGAGATGAGGAGGAATTATTTAGGCAGAAGTTGATGAATCTGTAGAAATTTATGGCCAAGTTGGTGAATTTAACAGATCCCTGATTAGGAAATCACCGAAGATTACAGGGGCAGGCAGGCAAATGCAATAGAGAGAGAAAATAAATCTGCCATCTTGGAATGGCAGAGCAGAGAGGCCTAATTCAGCTCCTCTGTTTGTGTGTTGATATATTTATTCATTTATATCTGCTGCTTTATTTATTTATGTATTGACAGAGATGCAGAGCAGAATAGGCTCTTCGAGGTGTTCTGCCCAGCAAGAATCCTAGCCCAATCACGGGACAGTTTACAATGACCAATCAACCTACCAAACGGTACCCCTTTGGACTCTGGGTGGAGACCAGAGCACCCGGAGGAAACCCACAGGGTCACAAGAACAACGTACAAGCTCCTTCCTGACAGCGGTGGGAATTGATCCTGGGTCACCTGTACTGTAAAGCGTTGTGCTAACCACCACACTATGGTGCTGTCCTTATGTCTTATGGTCTTGTCTCACGGTCTCCCCGATGACAATATCTGTGGGAAGTGCACCCAGTAGTTACTTGGGAGTAGTTTGACAGGGGCTGGGGAACTGTTTCAATGTTTTAGAATCAATAGGAGGAGATGAAAGGTGATTACATCCACCGAGTTTGTGTGGGTAGAACTCAAAAATAAAAGTTCAATCATTCTGATTGTATCAGGGATGTTGTCGTGGGTGATTTCAATTGCTCCAGCATAGACTGAGACCTCCTTAGTGTAAGAGATGTGATGGTACAGCATTTGTTGGATACATCCAGGAGGGTTTCTTAAATCATGTAGAGGGTTGGTACTGGTAACGAGTCTGGCTAGGCTGACACATTCCGTGAGAGAACTTTCAGGAAGCAATAACCACAAGTGTTAAGATAGTTAATGATATGGGCAAGTATGAATCATGTGAGAGTACTAGATTAGAACACGGCAAATTAGAAGACTATTAAGCAGGAATGAGGGAGAGTTAACTGGGAACAGTAGTTTTTAGGCAAGTCCACATCCGATCTGTGGAGGGTGTTTAAAAACAACTGCACAGAGTACAGGACAGGTATGGTCCATGTCAGGAGGACAGGGATGGCAAGGTCAGGGAATCTTGGATGTTGAGAGAGGTGGTGAATTTACTCAAAAAGGAAGTGTAGGTAAAGTTTAGGAGAAAACATGAGGAAATCTGCAGATGCTGGAAACTCAAACAACACACACAAAATGCTGGTGGAACACAGCAGGCCAAGCAGCATCTATAAGGAGAAGCACTGTCGACGTTTCGGGCCGAGACCCTTCGTCAGGACTAACTGTAAGGAAAGATAGTAAGAGATTTGAAAGTAGTGGGGGGAGGCGGAAATGCGAAATGATAGGAGAAGACCGGAGGGGGTGGGGTGAAGCTAAGAGCTGGAAAGGTGATTGGTGAAAGTGATACAGAGCTGGAGAAGGGAAAGGATCATGGGACGGGAGGCCTCGGAAGAAAGAAAGGGGGGGGGGAGCACCAGAGGGAGATGGAGAACAGGCAGAGAGATGGACAGAGAGAGAGAAAAAAAACAAACAACTAAATATTGTCATGGATGGGGTAAGAAGAGGAGGAGGGGCATTAACGGAAGTTAGAGAAGTCAATGGTCATGCCATCAGGTTGGAGGCTACCCAGCCGGTATATAAGGTGTTGTTCCTCCAACCTGAGTGTGGCTTCATCTTGACAGTAGAGGAGGCCATGGATAGACATATCAGAATGGGAATGGGATGTGGAATTAAAATGTGTGGCCACTGGGAGATCCTGCTTTCTCTGGTGGACCGAGCGTAGGTGTTCAGCGAAATGGTCTCACAGTCTGTGTCGGGTCTCACCAATATATAAAAGGCCACACCGGGAGCACCGGACGCATTATACCACACCAGCCGACTCACAGGTGAAGTGTCGCCTCACCTGGAAGGACTGTCTGGGGCCCTGAATGGTGGTGGGTGAGGAAGTGTAAGGGCAGGTATAGCACTTGTTCTGCTTACAAAGATAAGGATTAGGTGTTGTAAAGTTTAGGAAGCTAGATTCAACCAGTGAAACTGAGAATTTTAAGGAAACCAGAAAAGAACTCTCAAAGGGAATTAGGAAAATGAGGAGTGGCTGTGAAATGCCCTTGGCAAGTTGGACTAAAGAGAATCCAGGGCACTCTACTCATACGGTCGATCAACAGCAGAGTGTAAACGGGAGAGGGTAGGACCACTTACAGATTAAGGATGGAACATGTATTTGGAGGTGGGGGATATGGACAAGGTCCTAAATAAGTAATTTACATCAGTATTACCAAGGGGAATGGTGAGATCAGTGTGGACTGAGATAACTTACTGGGGCATCTCAATATATGCACTAAGAGGTAGTGTTGGGTCTTTTGAAGAACATGAAGGTGGATAAGTCCCCAGGGCCTGACATGATATACCACAAGTTAGTGAGAGAGGCAAGAGAGAAGATTGCTGTAGCTTTGATCAATAACTTCATGACCTCTCCGGCCAAGGGATTATTGAGAAGCTGATGTTGTTCTATTTATTAAAGGAAATAAGGACAATCCTGAAAACTATAGACCTGAGTCTTCCGTCAGTTATGTGGAGATGACTGGGATTTACAAGCATTTGGCCTAATTTGGGGCAGTTAGCATGGCTTTGTGGGAGACAAATCGTGTCTTACTAACTTGAGGTGACAAGGGTGATTGAAGGTAGAGCTGTGGATATTGTCTACGTGGCTTTTCGTAATGCATTTGGCAAGATTCTTCATGGGACGTACATTCAGATGGTTAAGATGCATGGGATCCAGTCTATAGGCCATTTGGCTTCACAGCTGGCTGCTCACAGAAGAGAGAGTAGTGGTGGGAGGCCTGTGGCTCATGGTAATCTGCAGGGACCCGTCTGGGACCTACACTGTTTGTGACACATAGAAGTTGCGAATATGCTTGAGTGGCTTGGTTAGTTTGTAGACAACATGAAGATCACTGGTGTTGTGGATAGTGTCGAAGTCTGCCAAAGGACACAGCCGGATGTCAGTTACTGATATGGGCAGAGAAATGGCGTATGGAGTTTAATTTGGTCAACTGTGAGGTAGTGCTCTTTGGGAGATCAAATGTAAATTGACGGTACACCATTAATGGTGAGACCCTCAGAGATGGGAAGAGGAATCTCCTAGTCCAGGTCCGTTGCTCTCTCCACTTTCCACACGGATTGATAGGGTGGTAAAGAAGGCAAAGTAAAACAAGCTCAGTAAAATGTGTCAGTGATTGAAAATTAACAATGCGAGTAAAGTCAGAATCAGGTTTAATATCACCGGCATGTTGTGAAATTTGTTAAGTTAGCAGCAGCAGTACAATGCATTACATGTGTAATGCCCTGGGAAAGGTTTCAATGGGTTTTTCTGTAGCAACAGTGTTTGGGTTATGGCTAGAGATAACGGGGGATTTGGAATGTGTACCGTCCAATGAAGGGAGAGTTTTTTCTTGTTCTGTGCCTGAGAACGAGGTGTCTGGGTCTTTTGTTTGACGAGAGATGAAGAGAGAAGACGCCAGAAAGGAAAGGTCGTTTTCAGCAGGACGGAGTGGACTTGGAGTGGAGCCAGGAGTCAACGGAGCCCGGGGAAATCGATGGAGGACCAGCGGGAGGAAACTGTGAGCTCCAACGTGCACATTGGACTGTTTCATTAAAATAGGGCCTTTTCTTTTTGTTTTACTTTACTAACCCTTTAGTCAAATGAAGAATTAAAGAGTTGAATCATTTAATTGTACTTGCTGTTATTTCGTGGTACTGATTTGTAACGGGGGAACAGATCACACAGCATCCACACAAACAAGAGGTTTTGCTCCTCAGGTTTCTCTACACTAACCCTGCCAGCTGAACTTTCAGCACTCTGAAAATTAAAATAAATTATGCCCACAAAGCAGGAGAAGGCTATAAGAAGATAGCAAAGCGTTTTCAGGTAGCCGTTTTATCAGTTCGTAATGCAATTAAGAAATGGCAGTTGACAGAAATGGTGGAAGTCAAGTTGAAGTCTGGAAGACCAAGAAAACCTTCCGAGAGAACTGCTCGTAGGATTGCTAGAAAGGTAAATCAAAACCCCTGTTTGCCTGCAAAAGACCTTTAGGAAGATTTAGCTGACTCTGGAGTAGTGATGCACTGTTCTACTGTGCAGTGACACCTGCACAAATATGACCTTCATGGAAGAGTCAACAGAAGAAAACCTTTCCTGCATCCTCACCACAAACTTCAGCGTCAGAAGTTTGCAAAAGAACATCTAAACAAGCCTGATGCATTTTGGAAACAAGTCCTGTGGATTGATGAAGTTAAAATAGAAATATTTGACTGCAAAGAGCAAAGGTATGTTTGGGGGAAAAAAAGTGCAGAATTTCATGAAAAGTACACCTCTCCACCTGTTAAGCACGGGGGTGGATCGATCACGCTTTGGGCTTGTGTTGCAGGCAGTGGCACGGGGAACATTTCACTGGTAGAGGGAAGAATGAATTCAATTAAATACCAGCAAATTCTGGAAGCAAACATCACACCATCTGTAAAAGAAAAAGCTGAAGATGAAAAGAGGATGGCTTCTGCAACGGGATAATGATCTTAAACACACCTCAAAATCCACAATTGACTACTCAGGAGGTGCAAGCTGAAGGTTTTGCCATGGCCCTCACAGTCCCCCGTCCTAAACAGCATCGAAAATCTGTGGATAGACCTCAAAAGTGCAGTGATAGCATGCAAGATGGCCCAAGTGTTTCACAGAACTAGAAGCCTTTTGCAAGGCAGAATGGGCAAAAATCCCCCAAACAAGTATTGAAAGACTCTTAGCTGGCTACAGAAAGCGTTTACAAGCTGTGATACTCGTCAAAGGGGGGTTTACTAAGTACTGACCATGCAGGGTGCCCAAACTTTTGCTTCGGGCCCTTTTCTTTTTTTGTTATTTTGAAACTGTAAAAGATGGAAATAAAGTAATCTTGCTTAAAATATGAAAGAAATATGTCACCTATAACTTATGGCATTTGGAAATCTTTTACTCACTTAGCTATTCACAGTAACAGAAATTTTGACCAGCGGTGCCCAAACTTTTGCATGCCACTGTATATGGATTTCACCAAGACATTTGATAAGGTTCCCCATGCAAGGCTCATTCAGAAAGTAAGGAGGCATGGGATCCAAAGAGACCTTGCTTTGTGGATGCAGAATTGGCTTGCCCACAGAAGGCAAAGTTTGGCTATAGATAGCTCGTACTCTGCGTGGAGTTCAGTGACCAGCGGTGTGCCTCAGGGATCTGTTCTGGCACCCCTCCTCCTCGTGAATTTTATAAATGACCTGGATGAGGAAGTGGAGGGGTGGGTTAGTACGTTTGCTGATGACACAAAGTTTGGGAGTGTTGTGGACAGTATGGAGGGCTGTCAGAGGTCACAGTGAGACATCGATAGGATGCAGAACTGGGTTGAGAAGTGACAGATGGAGTTCAACCCAGATAAATGTGAAGTGGTTCATTTTGGAAGGTCAATTTTGAAGACAGAATATATAGAACAAAAGGATGACAGGAGTGAAAGTAGGACCGATTAGAGATAAAGGTGGGAAGATGTGCCTGGAGGCTGTGGAAGTGAGTGAGGTCCTCAATGAATACTTCTCTTCGGTATTCACCACTGAGAGGGAACTTGATGACCGTGAGGACAATATGAGTGAGGTTGATGTTCTGGAGCATAACTTTACAACTCCTCCCTCAGAGTGTCACCCTGAGCCAATAGGCGGGTCCTGGACTTATTTTTTCCACTTGGCATGATTAACTTATTATTATTTAATTATTTATGGTTTTATATTGCTATATTTCTTCACTATTCTTGGTGGTGTGGCTGTAACGAAACCCAATTTCCCTCGGGATCAATAAAGTATGTCTGTCTGTATGTCCGTCTGATATTAAGAGAGAGGAGGTGTTGGAGTTGTTAAAATACATTAGGACGGACAAGTCCCCGGGGCCTGATGGAATATTCCCCAGGCTGCTCCACGAGGTGAGGGAAGAGATTGCTGAGCCTCTGGCTAGGATCTGTATGGAACTTCTAGAGGATGTAGGAGCAAAATGAGGCCGTTCAGCCCATTGAGACCACTGCTCCTTTCAGTCAGGAGTGATATCTCTCAATCCCATCCTCCCACCTTCTCCTTGAGAGGCAAGAGTGGATATCGGACTGCTGGAATATGATACTGCAAGTTTCTGGAATCTCGCTTGGCTACAACCGACCCAGGCTATCGTTGCCTTTAAACCTTGCCTTACTGAAACTTCCACAGCTGAATGTGTTGATCTTACTTCTTGGGGAAAGTAACTGTTTTTGAGTCTGGTGGTCCTGGCGTGGATTTGTGTAGCCTCCTCCCTGATGGGAGTGGGACAAGCAGTCCGTGAGCATGGTGCGTCAGATCCTTCATGATGTTATTGGCCCTTTTCCAGCATCTTGAAGGTGGGTAGGCCGGATGCAGTGATTCAGCGTTTAGGATGCCCTCTGTGCATCTGTAGAAACAGAACCAGGTTTCATATCAACGGCATGTGGCATGCAATTTGTTAACTTTACAGTACAATGCAAAACAACTTATAGAAAAGAATTGAATTACACTAAGTGTATATATAGACATTAAACAGTTAAATTAAATAACTAGTACAAAAACAAATTTAAAAAGTAGTTTTGTAGTGTTCGTGGGTTCAATCTAAGTTCAGAAATCCGATGGCAGAGGGGAAGAAGCTGTTCCTGAATCACTGAGTGTGTGACTTCAGTCTTCTGGACCTCCTTCCTGACGGTAACAGTGAGAAGAGGGCATGTCCTGGGTGGTGGGGGTCCTTAACGGTGGACACAAACCTTTTTCAGTCACCGCTGCTTGAAGATGTATTGGATATTACAAAGGATGGTGTCCATGACCAACTTTACAACTCTCTGCAGCTCACTTCCATCCTGTGCAATGGCACTCCAGCCCACCCCCCTCCAGACCAGACGGTGATGCGACCAGTCTGAATGCTCTCCACGGAACGTCCGTAGACATTTGCGAGTGCTTTAGGTGACAGACCAAATCTCCTCAAACTCCGAATGAAATACAGACACTGTCTTGCCTTCTTTACAGTTCCATCGATATGTTGGCACCCGGTTATCCCTCAGATAATATCACTCAGGAACCTGAAATTGCTCACTCTCTCCACTTCTGATCCCACTGAGGACTGGTCTGTGTTCCCTCGTCTTATCCTTTCTGAATCAGCTCTTTGGTCTTGCTGATGTTGAGTGCAAGGTTGTTACTGCAACACCACTCAACTAACTCCTATATCTCACTCCTGTACACTCTCGTCACCATCCGAGATTCGGCCAACAATGGTTGGATCATCAGCAAATTTATAGATGAATCTGAGCTGTGCCTAGCCTCACATCATGGGTGTAGAGAGAGTAGAGCAGTGGGCTAAGCACACATCCCTGTGGTGCATCAGCATTGGAAATAGTATCTCCACCTCACTGATAATCAATCTGAACAGACTGTAGTCTTCCCGTTCGGAAGACGAGGATCCAGTTGCAGAGGGAGGTACAGAGGCCCAGGTTCTGTAGCTTTTCAGTCAGGACTGTAGAGATGATGGTGTTAAACACTGAGCTATAGTCAATAAACAACACCCTGGCTTAGATACTGTATTGTCCAGGTGATCCACAGCCGTGTGGAGAGCCAATAAGGCCATGTCTGCCGTAGACCTATTGTGGCAAGAGGCATATTGCAGTGGGTCCAGGTCCTTGCTGAGGCAGGAGTTCATTCCAGTCATAACCAACTTCACAAAGCACATCGTCACCGTAGATGTAAATGCTACTGGATGATAGTCACTGAGGCATCTCACACTGCTCTTCTTGGGCACAAAAGGTCCACAATTCCTTTTCCTTCCCACCACCTGATGCCCCCCTCCCCCATGAGACCGATTGCTGCTGGACCCACTCAGTTCCTGGACCCATTCAGTTTGCTGATCAGTGCTTGTGCAATCAGAGACAAGTCGATGATAGTGCACAATGGTCACAGTGTTGCTGTACTGCAGTAGTGATCAGTGTCACGGTGGTTTGTCCAATAACCGAATGGTTGAAGGGAAGTCACTGCTCTTGAATCTGGTCATGTGGGACTTGCAGTACCTCCTGAATGGCGGGAGCTGCGAGAAGATTGCACGGCCCAAATGGTGGGGATCTTTGATGATGGATATTGCCTTCTCCAGGCAGCTCCTCCTGAAGGTACTCCCAATAGTGGAACAGGAATGTGTGTGTGAGTGGGTGAGGTGTACAGATCCTATGTCCAGGGAACGGGAGCGGATCTGGTGTCAGATCTGGAAGAGGGGACCGAGTATAGTTTATCTAAGTTTGCTGATGATGCTAAATTGAGTGGAAGAGCAAATTGTGCCGAAGATACAGAGAGTCTGCAGAGAGATATAGATAGGTTAAGTGAGTGGGCAAGGGTCTCACAGATGGAATACAATGTTGGTAAATGTGTAAATGCTTGGGAAGGAAAAATGGAAGAGCACGTTATTATTTAAATAAGGAAAAATTACAGCATGTTACTGTGCACAGGGACGAGGGAGTGATTGTGCATGAATCACAAAAGGTTGGTTTGCAGGTGCGGCAAGCTATCAAGAAAGCAAATGGGATGTTGCTCCTCATTGCTAGAGGGACTGAATTTAAGAGCAACAAGGCTACGCTGCAACTGTACAGCGTACTGGTGAGGCCGCACCTGGAGAACTGCATGCAGTTCTGGTCTCCTTACTTGAGGAAGGATGGACTGGCTTTGGAGGTGGTGCACACCAGGCTGATTCTAGAGATAAGGGGATTAGACCATGAGGAGAGATTGAGTCGCTTGGGTATGTACTGACTGGAACTCTGAAGAATGAGAGGAAATTTTAAAGAAATTTATAAAATTATGCAATGTGTAGATAAGATAGGGGCAGGAAAGTTGTTTCCACTGATAGGTGAGACTAGATCCAGGGGACATAACCTCAAGATTTGGGGGAGTAGATTCAGGATGGAGATGACGAGGAACTGCTTTTCCCAGATAGTGGTGAATCTGTGGAATTCTCTGCCCATTGAAGCATTGGAAGCTACCTCTTAATTTTTTTTTCTTTTCCAATCTTTTTATTAAATTTCAAATTAGTAAACATAACAATATTGATAATGGTACTTAGAGATCAGGATTACATTAATAACAGTTAACATATAAAAACATATTTCAAGTAACAAATGGAGTTGAACCTCCAAATCTCTTAGTAATTAACCATGAAAACAATATTTATAAAGAGAAAAAAACCCTAAACTAAGAAAAACTAAACTGAAAAAAAAAGATTGGGCTGCCATATTTCATCGGTTAAAATTATAATTTGTCGTTGACTCCGCTCCTCTAGACAAGAAAAAAAATTACTAAGAAAAAAGATTCAGAAAGGGTCAACTTTCATCATATGAAAATATTGAATAAATGGCTTCCAAGTTTCTTCAAATTTAACCGAAGGGTCTAGAGTACCACTCCTAATTTTTTCCAAATTTAGACATGCTATCGTTTGGGAAATCCATTGAAATGTGGCAGGGGGATTGCAATCTTTCCATTTAAATAAAATGGATCTTCTGGCTATAAATGTCACAAAAGCATTTAAATGACAAGCTGATGAGGATAAATGACTGGAATCTATCACTGGTAGTCCAAAGATTGCAGTAATCGGATGAGGTTGTGAATCAACAGGCAGAACTACTGAAATAATATCAAAGAAATCTTTCCAATATTTTCCTAAAAAAGGACAAGACCAAAACATATGTGTCAAGGAAGCTACTTCAGAATTGCATCCATCACAAACAGGATTTATATGACAGTAAAAACAAGCTAACTTATCCTTGGACATATGAGCCCTATGAACCACCTTAAATTGTATCAAAGCGTGTCTGGCACACATTGAAGAAGTATTAACTAGTTTAAGAATGTTCTCCCATTTCTCTGCAGATAAAGATATTTGAAGTTCTCTTTCCCATTCATTCTTAATTTTGATGTATCTAGATGTATTTTCGTAATCAGATGGGGGAGACGGGGATGGGGGAAACTCTTCTGATAAGGGTTTAAACCTAAAAAAATTTCCATAACTTCGATTTGATGTGTTATCAAAAAGGTAGGTAAAGTAGTATTCAGAAAGTTTCTCATCTGTAAATATCTGAAAAAAATGTGATCTAGGCAAATTATATTTATTAGACAACTGTTCAAAAGACATAAAGCAATCATCCATGAATAAATCATGAAAACTTGTTATTCCTTTTGTTTGCCTTAAAACAAAAGCTTGATCAATTGTAGATGGTTAGAAAAAAAAGTTAGTTATAATAGGAATTGACAGGATAAATTTATTCAATCCAAAAAATTTACGAAATTGAAACCATATTTGTATTGTATGTTTAACTATTGGATTTACCATTTGTTTATTCAATTTAGTAATTGCAAAGGGAAGCGCAGCTCCTAGAATAGAAGCTAATGAAAACCCCTGTACAGACTCCCGCTCAAGGTTCATCCATCTTGGGGATTGAGTTTTATCCAGCTCGTGTCCAAAACGTTAAATATCAAATATTAATTGCCCAATAATAAAATCTAAGACTTGGCAAAGCCCAACCGCCTTTCTTTTTTGATTTCTGTAAATATTTCTTACTTAAGCTAGGATTTCTATACTGCCATATATATGAGGAAATTTTAGAATAAATAATATCAAAAAAAGATTTGAGAATAAAAGTTGATACCGCTTGAAATAGATACAGAAATTTAGGTAAAATAAACATCTTAATCATATTAATTCTACCAATCAAAGATAAGGACGTTGGGGACCATTTAGTAAACAGTTGTTTAACATGATCAATTAAGGGTAACAAAAATTAACTTTAAGTAGATCCTTATACTTCTTAGTAATTTTAACCCCCAAGAAAGTAAAATAATCAGTAACCAATCGACATGGTGATTGTCTATAAATTGGAACTTGCATATTTAATAGAAAAAGCACACTCTTATCAAGATTCAATTTACAACCAGAAAAGCTACTAAACTGAGCAAGTAGTGTTATTACTGCAGGAATGGATTTCTCGGAGTTAGAAATATATAACAGGTCATCTGCATATAGTGATATTTTATGCGTCCCATTCCCCTGCATAATGCCAAATATATCAGGTAAATCACGAATAGCAATTGCCAAGGGCTCCAAGGATATCAAATAGTAAAGGGCTAAAAGGACAGCCCTGTCTGGTACCTTGAAAAAGCCCAAAAGAAAGGTGATCTCTGATTATTGGTTAATACAGCAGCCAAGGGTATAACATTTGAATCCAAGATGAACTAAAATTAAATTTCTCAAGTATATTAAATAAATAATCCCATTCACATCTATCAAACACCTTCTCGGCGTCAAGTGAAATAACACATTTTGAAGTATTAGATGACGTAGTGTTAGATTAGATGACAATGTTCATTAACCTCCTAATGTTAAAAATGTGATTAACGATTTTTAATAAATCTTGTCTGATCCTCAGAAATAATTTGAGGCAATACCTTCTCTAATCTAATTGCTAATATTTTGGAAAAGATTTTAGAACCACATTCAACAAAGATATAGGCCAGTATGATGCACATTCAGTGAGGTCTTTATCTTTTTTAGGAATTAAAGAAATAAATGCTTCATAAAAGGATTGTGGTAATTTACCTACTAATAAAGCATCTTTAAACATTCTGCATAACCAGGGAGAGAGTAAATCACAAAAAGTTTTTTTAAATTTCAGCTGTATATCCATCTGGGCCAGGTGCTTTACCAGAATTTATTGAAAAAATTGTCTTCTTTATTTCCTCTTCAGTAATGGGTGTATCTAATGCAAAACATTCATAAACTGGTAATTTTGGAATATTTAATTTCCTTTAAAAAAATCATGCATTATAGTAGGATCATCCAGAATTCTGATTGGTATAAATTAGTATAAAATTCTTGAAAAGATTTATTAATTTCATCATGGTTAACCGACAAAGTACCGTCCCGTCTATGAACTTTATTAATCTGTCATTCCACCAAAGCAGCTTTCAATTGGTTAGCTAATAATTTATTCAATTTATCACCATGTATATAAAATTGACTCTTAGATTTAAGTAATTGGTTTTCAATCGGATTGTTAATAACAAGCTATGTTGCATCTGAAGTTCAACTCTCTCTGTAAAGCTCCAAATTTGGAGCAATAGAATATTATTTATCAATTTCTTTAATCTTATCAACCAATGTACATATCTCACTATTAATTCGTTTTTTCAATCCAGCAGAATATGAAATAATTTGTCCATGGATAAATGCTTTAGAGGTATCCCATAATATCCCACCGGAAATTTCTTCTGTTGAATTAGATGAAAAGAAAAATGTAATTTGTTCTTTAACGAAATTAACAAAATTTGAATCTTGAAGCAAGATAGAATTGAACCGCCATTGTCTAGTACTAAAAGTCACATCATTAAATTTAATTGATAATTTCAAAGAGGAATGATCAGAAATGACAATTGCATCATACACACAGGTAGTAACAGATGAAACTAAACGAGAATCAATAAAGAAATAATCAATTCTAGAGTAATTATGATAAACATGAGAAAAGAAAGAGAACTCTTTTTCATTAGGATGTAAAAACCCTCCAAATTTCTAAAATTCCCGAGTCAACTAAAAAGGAATTAATAAAGGTAGCAGATTTGTTTCGAAGTACCTGATTGGGCGCAGACCAATCCAACATAAGATTCAAACAGCAATTAAAGTCTCCGCCCATTATTAATCTATATTCATTTAAATTAGGAAGAGTAATAAATAGCTGCTTAAGAAATTCAGGATAGTCCATATTTGCTGCATAAACATTAACCAAAACTACTTTTTGGTTATAGAGTAAACCAGTAATTAATATAAATCTACCATAAGGATCTGAGATTGTGTCATGACGAACGAATGAGATTGAAGGGTCTATAAAAATGGAAACACCTTTCACTTTGGTGGATGAGTTTGAGTGAAACTGTTGACCCTTCCAAAATCTTAAAAAAACGCTGATTATCTTCCTTCCTCACATGAGCCTCCTGCACAAAAATAATCTGAGCATTCAATCTATGAAAATCTTCTTCCGTTTAATTGGATGATTCAAACCATTCGTGTTCCATGAAACAAAGTTAATAATATTATCCATTTTCCATATGGTATGTAAAGGGTTAACCAAGTTGGATAGGAAATTCATGAACCAGGAAGAGGAAAAAAGTTTAAGAGGAACCGGAAGTTACGACAATACAGACATTTGTGTAGTTTCAAGGCAGCCCAAAAGAAAACACAAAATACTCTGCAGATGCTGGGGTCAAAGCAACACATACAAAATGCTGGAGGAACTCAGCAGGTCGGGCAGCATCCGTGGAAATGAACAGTCAATGTTTCGGGCCGAGACCCCTCATCAGGACTGAAGAGGGAGAGGGCAGGGGTTCTATAACAAAGGTGGGGGGAGAGGTGAGAAGGAGAAGGCTGGTAGGTGCCAGGTGAAAAACCAATCAGAGGAAAGATCAAGGGGTGGGGGAGGGGAAACAGGGAGAAGATAGGCAGGAAAGGTAAAGAAGGAATGCAAGGTGAAAACACTGTGTAGTAGAAGAAGGCAGAATCATGAGGGAGGTGATAGGCAATAGGAGGAGGAGGAGGCAGAGTGAAACTGGGATGGGGGAAGGGAGGGGGAGGGAATTACTGGAGTTTGGAGAATTCAATGTTCATGCCAAGGGGCTGGAGACTACCCAGACAGTATATGAGGTGTTGCTCCTCCAACCTGAGTTTGGCCTCATCATGGCAGTAGAGGAGGCCACGTATGGACATATCCGAATGGGAATGTGAAGCAGAGTTGAAGTGGGTGGCAACCGGGAGATCTTGTCTGTTGTGGCAGATGAAGCGGAGGTGTTCGACTAAGCGGTCCCCCAATTTGCGTCAGTTCTCGCCGATGTAGAGTAGGCCGCACTGGGAGCGCCGGATGCAATAGATTTCCCCAACAGACTCACAAATGATGTGTTGCCTCACCTGGAAGGCTTGTTTAGGGCATTGAATGGTGGTAAGAGAGGAGGTGTAGGGACAGGTGTAGCACTTACGCTTGCAGGGTTAAGCACCAGGTGGGAGATTTGTGGAAAGGGACGTACGGACCAGGCAGTCCTGAAGGGAACAATTCCTGCGAAAAGCGGAGAGGGGTAGAGAGGGAAAGATGTTCTTAGTGGTGGGGTCCTGTTGAAGGTGGCGGAAGTTGTGGAGGATAATATGCTGGATCCGGAGGCTGTTGGGGTGGTAGGTGAGGACAAGGGGAACACAGTCCCTGTTGTGGTGACGGGAGGATGGGATGAGGGCCGAAGTGCGGGAAATGGAGGAGATGCAGGTGAGGGCATCATTGATGACGGCAGAAGGGAAACCATGATCCTTAAAGAAAGAGGACATTTGAGATGTCCTGGAATGGAAAGCCTCATCCTGGGAGCAGACGTGGAGACGGAGAAACTGGGAATAGGGAATAGCATTTTTACATTTGGCAGAGTGGGAAGAGGTACAGTCGAGTTAGTTATGAGAGTCAGTGGGTTTATAGAAGATGTCAGTGGACAGTCTGTCTCCAGAGATGGAGACCGAGAGATCGAGATAGGGGAGAGAAGTGTCCGACCAATTGAATTTGAGGGCTGGGTGGAAGTTAGAGGCAAAGTCGATGAAATTGACGAGCCCAAAAGAAAAAAACTTAACTAAAAATGACCCCTCCCCCAAAGCCATGAAACCTGACCAATAGGCAGCCATAAACTATAATTTTAAAGAAAAAAACATCACCCATAGTCAAAACAATGCCAGACACCGGCTAAGTAAAAAAAACCTTTGTACGCCATTTTAGAAAACAAGGTCTTGAGAATTAAATCAGAATACAATCTTCATATTAATTAATCACCAAGACAAAATTTTAATACTTTCCTAAAACTAATAATTAAAAATAAAAAAGCATAGTAATAAATGAAAGGAAAGAGAACTTTAATATAGAGCAGATATAAACCAAAACAAAGTTTTTAAAATCTCTGCCCAAGGGCCCGACTGCACGAACTTAAAATGTCCGGATCTGTAAGCTGATTGTTAACTAATAAACCTGTGAATCTGTGGAATTCTCTGCCCAATGAAGCAGTGGAAGCTTCTTCAGTAAATATACTTAAAATGAGGTTGGATGGATTTTTGCATAGTTTGGGGGATTAAGGGTTATTGGGAAAAGGCAGGTAGGAGGAGATGAGTTCATGTCCAGATCAGACATGATCTGATTGAATGGCGGAGCAGGCTCGACGGGCCAGAGGGCCAACTCCAGCTCCTTCTCACGTTCCTACGTAAGAAGACGGCTCCGCTGTCTGTCGACTTCTGTCGATAGTCAGGAGGGTGGATGGGAGAAACGACAAACAAGTGGAATTGACATAAACCGCGAAGAGGTTCGTGCTCGTTCGCGTTCCCTGAGCTCGGGACACGGTAGCGCTGAACTTACCCGCTCTTCCTCCTCCTCCAGTGCACAGCATCGTCTCACTGACCTGTGCGCTCAGATACAGGTTCCTGATAGCCGAGAAAGTGGACAGCTTTTGATCCAAATCCCACTGGTCGGAGGGAGGAGCGAGCTGGAACTGGAGGGTTCCCTCCCGTCGGGAGAAGAACAGTCGTATGAAGCAGAACCAGCTCTCTTCTGCTTCCGAACCCGGAAGCGAGTCGGGTTATATGGTATTGAGTCACGTGACCCGCGTGACTATGGTGTAAGGTGCTGATTCGTCAATATTTTATAAACTGACGCTGACATAATGCTGTATCAGATCAAACCGAGCGGTTTCGCAGAAGAAACCTTGGGATTAAACTCGCCCTTTTCGAGTTCACAGCATCATTCCTTTGCTGAATGTGTTCACTCAGAGTATCAGATCAGATGGAGGAGACCGTGACTGCCAAGGGAAAGTATGTAGGGTCCGGGACGGGAATGCGTTGGGTTGGTGATGGAGGAATAGGGGTTTCAACCTGAGGAGGGAAAGTGACTGCCATTTGGAACGGGGGTCGGCGGCAACTCGGGATCCTAGCGAGAGGAATGTGGCCATATATTGCCTGTTGCGTTGCGAGACGAGAAACGGTACATAGAACAAAACAAGCTTATAAGGTGCTTAAGTAAAAAATCACCGCCTGACTAAACCTGTCACTATCCCGGCCGCTTCCACACCCACCCACCCCCCAATTTATTCCTCTTCTTCTCCTAATTCCCGTTTCCCCATGTTTCTCGTGCTCCTCCTCAACTCATCGCCAGATCGTTTCTTCAGCATATATGCCCCTTTTTCTGCCTTTTTTGACTCTCTCTTTTCAGCCTGCCACTAGGCTAACCGCGCTTTTCCAGGGTCCCACTAAGCTAATCGCGCTTTTCCAGGGTGCCAGTAAACTTTTCAGCCTAGTGGCGGGCTGGAAAAGCGCGATTAGCCCAGTGGCCGGCTGGGAAAGCGCGTTTAGCCTAGTGGGTGGCTGGAAAAGCGCCTTAAGTCTAGTGGCAGGCTGGAAAAGCGAGTTTCGCCTGGTGGCGGGCTGGAAAAGCGCGATTAGCCCAGTGGCCGGCTGGGAAAGCGCGTTTAGCCTAGTGGGTGGCTGGAAAAGCGCCTTAAGTCTAGTGGCAGGCTGGAAAAGCGAGTTTCGCCTAGTGGCGGGCTGGAAAAGCGCGTTTCGCCTGGTGGCGGGCTGGAAAAGCGCCTTAAGTCTAGTGGCAGGCTGGAAAAGCGCGTTTCGCCTGGTGGCGGGCTGGAAAAGCGCCTTAAGTCTAGTGGCAGGCTGGAAAAGCGAGTTTCGCCTAGTGGCAGGCTGGAAAAGCGCCTTAAGTCTAGTGGCGGGCTGGAAAAGCGCGTTTCGCCTGGTGGCAGGCTGGAAAAGCGAGTTTCGCCTAGTGGCGGGCTGGAAAAGCGCGTTTCGCCTGGTGGCAGGATGGAAAAGCGTGTTTAGCCTAGTGGCGGGCTGGAAGAGCGTTTTTCAGCCTGCCACTAGACTAAACGCGCTTTCCAGCCTGCCAGTTGAGTAAACGCGCTTTCCAGCCTGCCAGTTGAGTATACGCGCTTTCCAGCCTGCCAATAAGTTAAACGCGGATTTTCAATCTGCCACTTGCCACAGGACCATGGAAGCCGAGAGAGTGGGGAGATTTCAATCCAAATCCCACTGGTCGGAGGGAAAGCTACGAGGGAGCAGCGAGCTGGAACTAGAGGGTTCCCTCCCATCGGGAGAAGAACAATCGTAAGAAGCAGAACCAGCTCTCTTCTGCTTCCGAACCCGGAAGCGAGTCGGGTTATATAGTGCTGAGTCACGTGATTCGCGTGACTGCGGAGTAAGGTGCTGATTCGTGAACATTTTATAAACTGACACTGACACAATGCTGCATCAGATCAAACCGAGCGGGTTCGCAGAAGAAACTTAGCATTAAGCTCTGCCTTTTCGACTTGACAGCATCATTCCTTCGCTGAATGTGCTCACTCAGAGTATCAGATCAGATAAAGAGACCGTGACTACCAAGGGAAAGTATGTAGGCTCCAGGACGGGGATGCATTGGACTGGCGTTGGAGGAGTAGCGGCGTCAACCTGCGGAGGGACAGTGCTGCCGATTCGAAGGGGGTCGGCGGCAACACGGGATCCTAGCGAGACGAATCTGGGCAATTATTGCCTGTTGCATTCCGAGCCGGGAAAAGGTACATAAAACAAAACAGGCTTATGAGGTGCTGACCTACAAACTTGTAATTAAATCACTGCCTGACTAAACCTGTCACTATCCCGGCCGCTTCAACCCCCACCCCCGTTTATTCCACTTCGTCCGCTAATTCCCGTTTCCCCATGTTTCTCGTGCTCCTCATCAACTCATCGCCAGATCGTTCCTTCAGCATAATTGCCCCTTTTTCTGCTTTTTCACCCTCTCTTTTTCAGACTACCACTAAACTGAACGCGTTTTTCAGCCTGCCACTAGACTAAAAACGCTTTTCAAACTGCCAGTAAGCTAAACGCGCTTTTCAGCCTGCACCTATTACGAAACGCGCTTTTCAGCCTGCCACTAGACTATACGCGTTTTCCTGCCTGCCACTATACGGAACGCGCTTTTCAGCGTGTGCCAATAAGCTAAACGCGCTTTTCAGCCTGCCACTAGACTAAACGCGTTTTCTTGCCTGCCACTTATACGAAACGCGCTTTTCAGCCTGCCACTAGACTAAACGCCTTTTTCTGCCTGCCACTAGACTAAACGCGTTTTCCTGCCTGCCACTTATACGAAACGCGCTTTTCAGCGTGCCACTAGACTAAACGCTCTTTCCAGCCTGCTGATTAGCTAAACGCGCTTTTCAGCCTGCCACTTGCCACAGGTCCGTGGAAGCCGAGAGAGTGGGGAGATTTCAATCCAAATCCCACTGGTCGGAGGGAAAGCTACGAGGGAGCAGCGAGCTGGAACTAGAGGGTTCCCTCCCATCGGGAGAAGAACAATCGTAAGAAGCAGAACCAGCTCTCTTCTGCTTCCGAACCCGGAAGCGAGTCGGGTTATATAGTGCTGAGTCACGTGATTCGCGTGACTGCGGAGTAAGGTGCTGATTCGTGAACATTTTATAAACTGACACTGACACAATGCTGCATCAGATCAAACCGAGCGGGTTCGCAGAAGAAACTTAGCATTAAGCTCTGCCTTTTCGACTTGACAGCATCATTCCTTCGCTGAATGTGCTCACTCAGAGTATCAGATCAGATAACGAGACCGTGACTACCAAGGGAAAGTATGTAGGCTCCAGGACGGGGATGCATTGGACTGGCGTTGGAGGAGTAGCGGCGTCAACCTGCGAAGGGACAGTGCTGCCGTTTCGAAGGGGGTCGGCGGCAACACGGGATCCTAGCGAGACGAATCTGGGCAATTATTGCCTGTTGCATTCCGAGTCGGGAAATGGTACATAGAACAAAACAGGCTTATGAGGTGCTGACCTACAAACATGTAATTAAATCACTGCCTGACTAAACCTGTCACCATCCCGGCCGCTTCAACCCCCACCCCCGTTTATTCCACTTCGTCCGCTAATTCCCGTTTCCCCATGTTTCTCGTGCTCCTCATCAACTCATCGCCAGATCGTTCCTTCAGCATAATTGCCCCTTTTTCTGCGTTTTCACCCTCTTTTTCAGCCTACCACTAAACTGAACGCGTTTTTCAGCCTGCCACTAGACTAAAAGCGCTTTTCAAACTGCCAGTAAGCTAAACAATCTTTTCAGCCTGCCTCTATACGAAACGCACTTTTCAGCGTGTGCCAGTAAGCTAAACGCGCTTTTCAGCCTGCCACTAGACTAAACGCGCTTTTCACCCTGCCACTGGGCAAATCGCGCTTTTCAGCCTGCCACTAGACTAAAAGCGCTTTTCAAACTGCCAGTAAGCTAAACAATCTTTTCAGCCTGCCTCTATACGAAACGCACTTTTCAGCGTGTGCCAGTAAGCTAAACGCGCTTTTCAGCCTGCCACTAGACTAAACGCGCTTTTCACCCTGCCACTGGGCTAATCGCGCTTTTCAGCCGTTCACTAGACTAAACGCGCTTTTCAGCCGTTCACTAGACTAAACGCGCTTTCAGCCTGACTCTAGACTAAACGCGCTTTTCAGCCTGCTGCTTAGCTATACGCGCTTTTTCAATCTGCCAATTGCCACAGGACCGTGGAAGCCGAGAGAGTGGGGAGATTTCAATCCAAATCCGACTGGTCGGAGGGAAAGCTACGAGGGAGCAGCGAGCTGGAACTAGAGGGTTTCCTCCCATCGGCAGAAGAACAATCGTAAGAAGCAGAACCAGCTCTCTTCTGCTTCCGAACCCGGAAGCGAGTCGGGTTATATCGTGCTGAGTCACGTGATTCGCGTGACTGCGGAGTAAGGTGTTGATTCGTGAACATTTTATAAATTGACACTGACACAATGTTGCATCAGATCAAACCGAGCGGTTTCGCAGAAGAAACTTGGCATTAAGCTCTGCCTTTTCGACTTGACAGCATCATTCCTTCGCTGAATGTGCTCACTCAGAGTATCAGATCAGATAAAGAGACCGTGACTACCAAGGGAAAGTATGTAGGCTCCAGGACGAGGATGCATTGGACTGGCGTCTTTTTCAGCCTACCACTAAACTGAACGCGTTTTTCATCATGCCACTAGACGATATGCGTTTTCCAGCCTGCCACTTATACGAAACGCGCTTTTCAGCCTGCCACCAGACTAAACGCGTTTTTCAGCCTGCCACTAGACGATATGCGCTTTTCAGCGTGTGCCAATAAGCTAAACGCGCGTTTCAGCCTGTCACTAGACTATACGCGTTTTCCAGCCTCCCAATAAGCTAAACGCGCTTTTCAGCCTGCACCTATTACGAAACGCGCTTTTCAGCCTCCCAATAAGCTAAACGCTCTTTTCAGCCTGCCTCTATACGAAACGCGCTTTTCAGCGTGTGCCAATAAGCTAAACGCGCGTTTCAGCCTGTCACTAGACTATACGCGTTTTCCAGCCTCCCAATAAGCTAAACGCGCTTTTCAGCATGCCACTTATACGAAACGCGCTTTTCAGCCTGCCACTAGACTAAACGCGCTTTCCTGCCTGCCACTTATACGAAACGCGCTTTTCAGCATGCCACTTATACGAAACGCGCTTTTCAGCCTGCCACTAGACTAAACGCGCTTTCCTGCCTGCCACTTATACGAAACGCGCTTTTCAGCCTGCCACTAGACTAAACGCGCTTTTCAGCCTGCCACTGGACTAAACGCGCTTTTCAGCCTGCCACTTGCCACAGGTCCGTGGAAGCCGAGAGAGTGGGGAGATTTCAATCCAAATCCCACTGGTCGGAGGGAAAACTACGAGGGAGCAGCGAGCTGGAACTAGAGGGTTCCCTCCCATTGGGAGAAGAACAATCGTAAGAAGCAGAACCAGCTCTCTTCTGCTTCCGAATCCGGAAGCGAGTCGGGTTATATAGTGCTGAGTCATGTGATTCGCGTGACTGCGGAGTAAGGTGCTGATTCGTGAACATTTTATAAACTGACACTGACACAATGCTGCATCAGATCAAACCGAGCGGGTTCGCAGAAGAAACTTGGCATTAAGCTCTGCCTTTTCGACTGTACAGCATCATTCCTTTGCTGAATGTGCTCACTCAGAGTATCAGATCAGATAAAGAGACCGTGACTACCAAGGGAAAGTATGTAGGCTCCAGGACGGGGATGCATTGGACTGGCGTTGGAGGAGTAGCGGTGTCAACCTGCGGAGGGACAGTGCTGCCGTTTCGAAGGGGGTCGGCGGCAACACGGGATCCCAGCGAGACGAATCTGGGCAATTATTGCCTGTTGCATTCCGAGCCGGGAAAAGGTACATAAAACAAAACAGGCTTATGAGGTGCTGACCTACAAACTTGTAATTAAATCACTGCCTGACTAAACCTGTCACCATCCCGGCCGCTTCAACCCCCACCCCCGTTTATTCCACTTCGTCCGCTAATTCCCGTTTCCCCATGTTTCTCGTGCTCCTCATCAACTCATCGCCAGATCGTTCCTTCAGCATAATTGCCCCTTTTTCTGCTTTTTCACCCTCTCTTTTTCAGCCTACCACTAAACTGAACGCGTTTTTCAGCCTGCCACTAGACTAAAAGCGCTTTTCAAACTGCCAGTAAGCTAAACGCGCTTTTCAGCCTGCACCTATACGAAACGCGCTTTTCAGCCTCCCAGTAAGCTAAACGCGCTTTTCAGCCTGCCACCAGACTACACGCGTTTTCCTGCCTGCCACTATACGGAACGCGCTTTTCAGCGTGTGCCAATAAGCTAAACGCGCTTTTCAGCCTGCCACTAGACTATACGCGTTTTCCTGCCTGCCACTATACGGAACGCGCTTTTCAGCGTGTGCCAATAAGCTAAACGCGCTTTTCAGCCTGCACCTATTACGAAACGCGCTTTTCAGCCTGCCACTAGACTATACGCGTTTTCCTGCCTGCCACTATACGGAACGCGCTTTTCAGCGTGTGCCAATAAGCTAAACGCGCTTTTCAGCCTGCCACTAGACTAAACGCGTTTTCTTGCCTGCCACTTATACGAAACGCGCTTTTCAGCCTGCCACTAGACTAAACGCCTTTTTCTGCCTGCCACTAGACTAAACGCGTTTTCCTGCCTGCCACTTATACGAAACGCGCTTTTCAGCCTGCTGATTAGCTAAACGAGGATTTTCAATCTGCCACTTGCCACAGGTCCGTGGAAGCCGAGAGAGTGGAGAGATTTCAATCCAAATCCCACTGATCGGAGGGAAAGCTACGAGGGAGCAGCGAGCTGGAACTAGAGGGTTCCCTCCCATCGGGAGAAGAACAATCGTAAGAAGCAGAACCAGCTCTCTTCTGCTTCCGAACCCGGAAGCGAGTCGGGTTATAGAGTGCTGAGTCACGTGATTCGCGTGACTGCGGAGTAAGGTGCTGATTCGTGAACATTTTATAAACTGACACTGACACAATGCTGTATCAGATCAAACCGAGCGGGTTCGCAGAAGAAACTTAGCATTAAGCTCTGCCTTTTCGACTTGACAGCATCATTCCTTCGCTGAATGTGCTCACTCAGAGTATCAGATCAGATAACGAGACCGTGACTGCCAAGGGAAAGTATGTAGGCTCCAGGACGGGGATGCATTGGACTGGCGTTGGAGGGGTAGCGGTGTCAACCTGCGGAGGGACAGTGCTACCGTTTCGAAGGAGGTCGGCGGCAACACGGGATCCTAGCGAGACGAATCTGGGCAATTATTGCCTGTTGCATTCCGAGTCGGGAAATGGTACATAAAACAAAACAGGCTTATGAGGTGCTGACCTACAAACATGTAATTAAATCACTGCCAGACTAAACCTGTCACTATCCCGGCCGCATCAACCCCCACCCCCGTTTATTCCACTTCGTCCGTTTCCCGTTTCCCCATGTTTCTCGTGCTCCTCATCAACTCATCGCCAGATCGTTCCTTCAGCATAATTGCCCCTTTTTCTGCGTTTTCACCCTCTCTTTTTCAGCCTACCACTAAATTGAACGCGTTGTTCAGCCTGCCTCTAGACTAAAAGCGCTTTTCAAACTGCCAGTAAGCTAAACAATCTTTTCAGCCTGCCTCTATACGAAACGCGCTTTTCAGCCTGCCACTAGACTATACGCGTTTTCCTGCCTCCCAATAAGCTAAACGCTCTTTTCAGCCTGCCTCTATACGGAACGCGCTTTTCAGCGTGTGCCAATAAGCTAAACGCGCTTTTCAGCCTGCCACTAGACTAAACGCGTTTTCCTGCCTGCCACTTATACGAAACGAGCTTTTCAGCCTGCCACTAGACTAAACGCGTTTTCCTGCCTGCCACTTATACGAAACGCGCTTTTCAGCCTGCCACTAGACTAAACGCGCTTTTCAGCCTGCCACTGGACTAAACGCGCTTTTCAGCCTGCCACTTGCCACAGGTCCGTGGAAGCCGAGAGAGTGGGGAGATTTCAATCCAAATCCCACTGGTCGGAGGGAAAGCTACGAGGGAGCAGCGAGCTGGAACTAGAGGGTTCCCTCCCATCGGGAGAAGAACAATCGTAAGAAGCAGAACCAGCTCTCTTCTGCTTCCGAACCCGGAAGCGAGTCGGGTTATATAGTGCTGAGTCACGTGATTCGCGTGACTGCGGAGTAAGGTGCTGATTCGTGAACATTTTATAAACTGACACTGACACAATGCTGCATCAGATCAAACCGAGCGGGTTCGCAGAAGAAACTTAGCATTAAGCTCTGCCTTTTCGACTTGACAGCATCATTCCTTCGCTGAATGTGCTCACTCAGAGTATCAGATCAGATAACGAGACCGTGACTACCAAGGGAAAGTATGTAGGCTCCAGGACGGGGATGCATTGGACTGGCGTTGGAGGAGTAGCGGCGTCAACCTGCGAAGGGACAGTGCTGCCGTTTCGAAGGGGGTCGGCGGCAACACGGGATCCTAGCGAGACGAATCTGGGCAATTATTGCCTGTTGCATTCCGAGTCGGGAAATGGTACATAGAACAAAACAGGCTTATGAGGTGCTGACCTACAAACATGTAATTAAATCACTGCCTGACTAAACCTGTCACCATCCCGGCCGCTTCAACCCCCACCCCCGTTTATTCCACTTCGTCCGCTAATTCCCGTTTCCCCATGTTTCTCGTGCTCCTCATCAACTCATCGCCAGATCGTTCCTTCAGCATAATTGCCCCTTTTTCTGCGTTTTCACCCTCTTTTTCAGCCTACCACTAAACTGAACGCGTTTTTCAGCCTGCCACTAGACTAAAAGCGCTTTTCAAACTGCCAGTAAGCTAAACAATCTTTTCAGCCTGCCACTAGACTAAACGCGCTTTTCACCCTGCCACTGGGCAAATCGCGCTTTTCAGCCTGCCACTAGACTAAACGCGCTTTTCAGCCTGCCACTAGACTAAACGCGCTTTTCAGCCTGCCACGAAGCTGAACGCGCTTTTCAGCCTGCCACTAGACTAAACCTGCCACTAGACTAAACCCGCTTTTCAGCCGGTCACTAGACGTAACGCGCTTTTCAGCCTGCAACTAGACTAAACGCGCTTTTCAACCTGCCACTAGACGAAACCTGCCACTAGACGTAACGCGCTTTTCAGCCTGCCACTAGACTAAGCGCGATTTTCAGCCGGTCACTAGACGTAACGCGCTTTTCAGCCGGTCACTAGACGTAACGCGCTTTTCAGCCGGTCACTAGACGTAACGCGCTTTTCAGCCGGTCACTAGACGTAACGCGCTTTTCAGCCGGTCACTAGACGTAACGCGCTTTTCAGCCGGTTACTAGACGTAACGCGCTTTTCAGCCTGCCACTAGACGTAACGCGCTTTTCAGCCTGCCACTAGACGTAACGCGCTTTTCAGCCGGTCACTAGACGTAACGCGCTTTTCAGCCGGTCACTAGACGTAACGCGCTTTTCAGCCGGTTACTAGACGTAACGCGCTTTTCAGCCGGTCACTAGACGTAACGCGCTTTTCAGCCGGTCACTAGACGTAACGCGCTTTTCAGCCGGTCACTAGACGTAACGCGCTTTTCAGCCGGTCACTAGACGTAACGCGCTTTTCAGCCGGTTACTAGACGTAACGCGCTTTTCAGCCGGTTACTAGACGTAACGCGCTTTTCAGCCGGTTACTAGACGTAACGCGCTTTTCAGCCGGTCACTAGACGTAACGCGCTTTTCAGCCGGTCACTAGACGTAACGCGCTTTTCAGCCGGTCACTAGACGTAACGCGCTTTTCAGCCGGTTACTAGACGTAACGCGCTTTTCAGCCTGCCACTAGACGTAACGCGCTTTTCAGCCTGCCACTAGACGTAACGCGCTTTTCAGCCTGCCACTAGACGTAACGCGCTTTTCAGCCGGTCACTAGACGTAACGCGCTTTTCAGCCGGTCACTAGACGTAACGCGCTTTTCAGCCGGTTACTAGACGTAATGCGCTTTTCAGCCGGTCACTAGACTAAACGCGCTTTTCAGCCGGTCACTAGACGTAACGCGTTTTCCTGCCTGCCACTTATACGAAACGAGCTTTTCAGCCTGCCACTAGACTAAACGCGTTTTCCTGCCTGCCACTTATACGAAACGTGCTTTTCAGCCTACCACTTATACGAAACGCGCTTTTCAGCCTGCCACTAGACTAAACGCGTTTTCCTGCCTGCCACTTATACGAAACGAGCTTTTCAGCCTGCCACTAGACTAAACGCGTTTTCCTGCCTGCCACTTATACGAAACGCGCTTTTCAGCCTGCCACTAGACTAAACGCGCTTTTCAGCCTGCCACTGGACTAAACGCGCTTTTCAGCCTGCCATTTGCCACAGGTCCGTGGAAGCCGAGAGAGTGGGGAGATTTCAATCCAAATCCCACTGGTCGGAGGGAAAGCTACGAGGGAGCAGCGAGCTGGAACTAGAGGGTTCCCTCCCATCGGGAGAAGAACAATCGTAAGAAGCAGAACCAGCTCTCTTCTGCTTCCGAACCCGGAAGCGAGTCGGGTTATATAGTGCTGAGTCACGTGATTCGCGTGACTGCGGAGTAAGGTGCTGATTCGTGAACATTTTATAAACTGACACTGACACAATGCTGCATCAGATCAAACCGAGCGGGTTCGCAGAAGAAACTTAGCATTAAGCTCTGCCTTTTCGACTTGACAGCATCATTCCTTCGCTGAATGTGCTCACTCAGAGTATCAGATCAGATAACGAGACCGTGACTACCAAGGGAAAGTATGTAGGCTCCAGGACGGGGATGCATTGGACTGGCGTTGGAGGAGTAGCGGCGTCAACCTGCGAAGGGACAGTGCTGCCGTTTCGAAGGGGGTCGGCGGCAACACGGGATCCTAGCGAGACGAATCTGGGCAATTATTGCCTGTTGCATTCCGAGTCGGGAAATGGTACATAGAACAAAACAGGCTTATGAGGTGCTGACCTACAAACATGTAATTAAATCACTGCCTGACTAAACCTGTCACCATCCCGGCCGCTTCAACCCCCACCCCCGTTTATTCCACTTCGTCCGCTAATTCCCGTTTCCCCATGTTTCTCGTGCTCCTCATCAACTCATCGCCAGATCGTTCCTTCAGCATAATTGCCCCTTTTTCTGCGTTTTCACCCTCTTTTTCAGCCTACCACTAAACTGAACGCGTTTTTCAGCCTGCCACTAGACTAAAAGCGCTTTTCAAACTGCCAGTAAGCTAAACAATCTTTTCAGCCTGCCACTAGACTAAACGCGCTTTTCACCCTGCCACTGGGCAAATCGCGCTTTTCAGCCTGCCACTAGACTAAACGCGCTTTTCAGCCTGCCACTAGACTAAACGCGCTTTTCAGCCTGCCACTAGACTAAACGCGCTTTTCAGCCTGCCACGAAGCTGAACGCGCTTTTCAGCCTGCCACTAGACTAAACCTGCCACTAGACTAAACCCGCTTTTCAGCCGGTCACTAGACGTAACGCGCTTTTCAGCCTGCAACTAGACTAAACGCGCTTTTCAACCTGCCACTAGACGAAACCTGCCACTAGACGTAACGCGCTTTTCAGCCTGCCACTAGACTAAGCGCGATTTTCAGCCGGTCACTAGACGTAACGCGCTTTTCAGCCTACCACTTATACGAAACGCGCTTTTCAGCCTGCCACTAGACGAAACCTGCCACTAGACGTAACGCGCTTTTCAGCCGGTCACTAGACGTAACGCGCTTTTCAGCCGGTCACTAGACGTAACGCGCTTTTCAGCCTGCCACGAAGCTGAACGCGCTTTTCAGACGGTCACTAGACTAAACCCGCTTTTCAGCCTGCCACTAGACTAAACCTGCCACTAGACTAAACCTGCCACTAGACGTAACGCGCTTTTCAGCCTGCCACTAGACTAAGCGCGCTTTTCAGCCGGTCACTAGACGTAACGTGCTTTTCAGCCTACCACTTATACGAAACGCGCTTTTCAGCCTGCCACTGGACTAAACCCGCTTTTCAGCCGGTCACTAGACGTAACGCGCTTTTCAGCTTGCCACTTATACGAAATACGCTTTTCAGCCTTCCACTAGACTAAACGCGCTTTTCAGCCTGCCACGACACGAAACACGCTTTTTCAGCCTGCTACGGGCTCGGGTCACGGTAGCGCTGACCTTACCCGCTCCTCCTGCAGTGCACAACATCGTCTGACTGCCTTGTGCGCTCAGCCAGAAGTCCGTGGTAGCCGAGAGAGTGGGGAGATTTCAGTCCAAATCCCAGTGGTCGTAGGGAAAGTTATGAGGGTGGAGCGAGCTGGAACTGGAGGGTTCCCTCCCGTCGGGAGAAGAACAGTCGTATGAAGCAGAACCAGCTCTCTTCTACTTCCGAACCCGGAAGCGAGTCGGGTTAGATGGTGCTGAGTCACATGACCCGTGTGACCAAGGTGTAAGGTGGCGAATCTTCAACATTTTATAAATTGACACTGAAACGATACTGCATCAGATCAAACCGAGCGGTTTCGCAGAAGCAACCTGGGGATTAACATCTGCCTTTTCGACTGCACAGCATCATTCCTTTGTTGAATCTGCTCACTCAGCGTATCAGATGAGATGGAGGAGACCGTGACAGCCAAGGGAAAGTATGTAGTGTCCGGGACGGGGATGCATTGGGTTGGCGATTGGATTGGGTTGGCAGGTTTCAACCTGTGGAGGGACAGTGACTGCCGTTTGTAACAGGGTCGGCGGCAACTCGGAATACTAGTGAGAGGTATGTTGGCGTATGTTGCCTATGGCGTTGCGAGACGAGAAACGGTACATAGAACAAATTAAATCATCGCTGACTAAACCTGTCAGTTTTCAGCCTGCTACGACACGAAACGCGCTTTTCAGCCTGTCACTAGACTAAACGCGCTTTTCAGCCTGCCACTAGACTAAACCTGCCACTAGACTAAACCTGCCACCAGACTAAATCCGCTTTTCAGCCGGTCACTAGACGCAACGCGCTTTTCAGCCTGCCACTAGACTAAACGCGCTTTTCAGCTTGCCACTAGACTAAACGCGCTTTTCAGCCTGCCACTAGACTAAACGCGCTTTTCAGCTTGCCACTTATATGAAATGCGCTTTTCAGCCTGCCACTAGACTAAACGCGCTTTTCAGCCTACCACTAGACTAAACCCGCTTTTCAGCCGGTCACTAGACGTAACGCGCTTTTCAGCCTGCCACTTATACCAAACGCGCATTTCAGCCTGCCACTGGACTAAACCCGCTTTTCAGCCGGTCATTAGACGTAACGCGCTTTTCAGCTTGCCACTTATACGAAATGCGCTTTTCAGCCTGCCACTAGACTGAACCCGCTTTTCAGCCTGCCACGAAGCTGAAAGCGCTTTTCAGCCTGCCACTAGACTAAACCCGCTTTTCAGACGGTCACTAGACGTAACGCGCTTTTCAGCCTGCCACTAGACTAAACGCGCTTTTCAGCCTGCCACTAGACTGAACGCGCTTTTCAGCCGGTCACTAGACTAAACGCGCTGTTCAGCCTGCCACTAGACTAAACGCGCTTTTCAGCTTGCCACTAGACTAAACGCGCTTTTCAGCCTGCCACTAGACTAAACGCGCTTTTCAGCCGGTCACTAGACGCAACGCGCTTTTCAGCCGGTCACTAGACGCAACGCGCTTTTCAGCCTGCCACTAGACTAAACCTGCCACTAGATGTAACGCACTTTTCAGCCTGCCACTAGATGTAACGCACTTTTCAGCCTGCCACTAGACTAAGCGCGCTTTTCAGCCTGCCACTAGACTAAACGCGCTTTTCAGTCTACCACTTATACGAAACGCGCTTTTCAGCCTGCCACTAGACTAAACGCGCTTTTCAGCCTGCCACTAGACTAAACGCGCTTTTCAGCCTGCCACTAGACTAAACGCGCTTCTCAGCCTGCCACTGGACTAAACCCGCTTTTCAGCCGGTCACTAGACGTAACGCGCTTTTCAGCTTGCCACTTATACGAAATACGCTTTTCAGCCTTCCACGACACGAAACACGCTTTTTCAGCCTGCTACGGGCTCGGGTCACGGTAGCGCTGACCTTACCCGCTCCTCCTGCAGTGCACAACATCGTCTGACTGCCTTGTGCGCTCAGCCAGAAGTCCGTGGTAGCCGAGAGAGTGGGGAGATTTCAGTCCAAATCCCAGTGGTCGTAGGGAAAGTTATGAGGGTGGAGCGAGCTGGAACTGGAGGGTTCCCTCCCGTCGGGAGAAGAACAGTCGTATGAAGCAGAACCAGCTCTCTTCTACTTCCGAACCCGGAAGCGAGTCGGGTTAGATGGTGCTGAGTCACATGACCCGTGTGACCAAGGTGTAAGGTGGCGAATCTTCAACATTTTATAAATTGACACTGAAACAATACTGCATCAGATCAAACCGAGCAGTTTCGCAGAAGCAACCTGGGGATTAACATCTGCCTTTTCGACTGCACAGCATCATTCCTTTGTTGAATCTGCTCACTCAGCGTATCAGATGAGATGGAGGAGACCGTGACAGCCAAGGGAAAGTATGTAGTGTCCGGCACGGGGATGCATTGGGTTGGCGATTGGATTGGGTTGGCAGGTTTCAACTTGTGGAGGGACAGTGACTGCCGTTTGTAACAGGGTCGGTGGCAACTCGGAATACTAGTGAGAGGTATGTTGGCGTATGTTGCCTATGGCGTTGCGAGACGAGAAACGGTACATAGAACAAATTAAATCATCGCTGACTAAACCTGTCAGTTTTCAGCCTGCTACGACACGAAACGCGCTTTTCAGCCTGTCACTGGACTAAACGCGCTTTTCAGCCTGCCACTAGACTAAACCTGCCACTAGACTAAACGCGCTATTCAACCGGTCACTAGACGTAACGCGCTTTTCAGCCTGCCACTTATACGAAACGCGCTTTTCAGCCTGCCACTTATACGAAACGCGCTTTTCAGCTGCTCACTATACGAAACGCGCTTTTCTGCCGGTCACTAGACTAAACCCGCTTTTCAGCCGGTCACTACACGTAACGCACTTTTCAGCCTGCCACTAGACTAAACGCGCTTTTCAGCCTGCCACTAGACTAAACCCGCTTATCAGCCTGCCACTAGACTAAACGCGCTTTTCAGCCTGCCACTAGACTAAACCCGCTTATCAGCCTGCCACGAAGCTGAAAGCGCTTTTCAGCATGCCACTAGACTAAACGCGCTTTTCAGCCTGCCACTAGACTAAACGCGCTTTTCAGCCTGCCACTAGACTAAACGCGCTTTTCAGCCTGCCACTAGACTAAACGCGCTTTTCAGCCTGCCACGAAGCTGAACGCGCTTTTCAGCCTGCCACTAGACTAAACCTGCCACTAGACGTAATGCGCTTTTCAGCCTGCCACTAGACTAAACGCGCTTTTCAGCCTACCACTTATACGAAACGCGCTTTTCAGCCTGCCACTGGACTAAACCCGCTTTTCAGCCGGTCACTAGACGTAACGCGCTTTTCAGCTTGCCACTTATACGAAATACGCTTTTCAGCCTTCCACGAAGCTAAACGCGCTTTTCAGCCTGCCACTAGACTAAACGCGCTTTTCAGCCTGCCACTAGACTAAACCCGCTTATCAGCCTGCCACTAGACTAAACGCGCTTTTCAGCCTGCCACGAAGCTGAACTCGCTTTTCAGCCTGCCACTAGACTAAACCCGCTTTTCAGACGGTCACTAGACGTAACGCGCTTTTCAGCCTGCCACTAGAATAAACGCGCTTTTCAGCTTGCCACTTATATGAAATGCGCTTTTCAGCCTGCCACTAGACTAAACGCGCTTTTCAGCCTACCACTAGACTGAACGCGCTTTTCAGCTTGCCACTTATACGAAATGCGCTTTTCAGTCTGCCACGAAGCTAAACGCGCTTTTCAGCCTGCCACTCATACCAAACGCGCTTTTCAGCCTGCCACTGGACTAAACCCGCTTTTCAGCCGGTCACTAGACGTAACGCGCTTTTCAGCCTGCCACTTATACCAAACGCGCTTTTCAGCCTGCCACTGGACTAAACCCGCTTTTCAGCTGGTCACTAGACGTAACGCGCTTTTCAGCTTGCCACTTATACGAAATGCGCTTTTCAGCCTGCCACTAGACTAAACCTGCCACTAGACTAAACCCGCTTTTCAGCCGGTCACTAGACGCAACGCGCTTTTCAGCCTGCCACTAGACTAAACGCGCTTTTCAGCCTGCCGATAGACTAAACGCGCTTTTCAGCCTGCCACTTATACCAAACGCGCTTTTCAGCCTGCCACTGGACTAAACCCGCTTTTCAGCCGGTCATTAGACGTAACGCGCTTTTCAGCCTGCCACTTATACCAAACGCGCTTTTCAGCCTGCCACTGGACTAAACCCGCTTTTCAGCCGGTCATTAGACGTAACGCGCTTTTCAGCCTGCCACTTATACCAAACGCGCTTTTCAGCCTGCCACTGGACTAAACCCGCTTTTCAGCCTGCCACGAAGCTGAACGCGCTTTTCAGCCTGCCACTAGACTAAACCCGCTTTTCAGACGGTCACTAGACGTAACGCGCTTTTCAGCTTGCCACTTATATGAAATGGGCTTTTCAGCCTGCCACTAGACTAAACGCGCTTTTCAGCCTGCCACTAGACTGAACGCGCTTTTCAGCCTGCCACTAGACTAAACGCGCTTTTCAGCCTGCCACTAGACTGAACGCGCTTTTCAGCCTGCCACTAGACTAAACGCGCTTTTCAGCCTGCCACTAGACTAAACGCGCTTTTCAGCCTGCCACTAGACTAAACGCGCTTTTCAGCCTGCCACTAGACTAAACGCGCTTTTCAGCCTGCCACTAGACTGAACGCGCTTTTCAGCCTGCCACTAGACTGAACGCGCTTTTCAGCCTGCCACTAGACTGAACGCGCTTTTCAGCCTGCCACTAGACTGAACGCGCTTTTCAGCCTGCCACTAGACTGAACGCGCTTTTCAGCCTGCCACTAGACTGAACGCGCTTTTCAGCCTGCCACTAGACTGAACGCGCTTTTCAGCCAGCCACTAGACTGAACGCGCTTTTCAGCCTGCCACTAGACTGAACGCGCTTTTCAGCCTGCCACTAGACTAAACGCGCTTTTCAGCCTGCCACTAGACTAAACCTGCCACTAGACTAAACCCGCTTTTCAGCCGGTCACTAGACGTAACGCGCTTTTCAGCTTGCCACTTATACGAAATGCGCTTTTCAGCCTGCCACTAGACTAAACCTGCCACTAGACTAAACGCGCTTTTCAGCCTGCCACTAGACTAAACGCGCTTTTCAGCTTGCCACTTATACGAAATGCGCTTTTCAGTCTGCCACGAAGCTAAACGCGCTTTTCAGCCTGCCACTTATACCAAACGCGCTTTTCAGCCTGCCACTGGACTAAACCCGCTTTTCAGCCGGTCACTAGACGTAACGCGCTTTTCAGCCTGCCACTTATACCAAACGCGCTTTTCAGCCTGCCACTGGACTAAACCCGCTTTTCAGCTGGTCACTAGACGTAACGCGCTTTTCAGCTTGCCACTTATACGAAATGCGCTTTTCAGCCTGCCACTAGACTAAACCTGCCACTAGACTAAATCCGCTTTTCAGCCGGTCACTAGACGCAACGCGCTTTTCAGCCTGCCACTAGACTAAACGCGCTTTTCAGCTTGCCACTAGACTAAACGCGCTTTTCAGCCTGCCACTAGACTAAACGCGCTGTTCAGCCTGCCACGTAGCTAAACGCGCTTTTCAGCCTGCCACTAGACTAAACCTGCCACTAGACTAAACGCGCTTTTCAGCCTGCCACGACACGAAACGCTCTTTTCAGCTTGCCACTTATACGAAACGCGCTTTTCAGCCTGCCACTAGACTGAACGCGCTTTTCAGCCTGCCACTAGACTAAACGCGCTTTTCAGCCTGCCACTAGACTGAACGCGCTTTTCAGCCTGCCACTAGACTAAACGCGCTTTTCAGCCTGCCACTAGACTAAACGCGCTTTTCAGCTTGCCACTTATACGAAACGCGCTTTTCAGCCTGCCACTAGACTGAACGCGCTTTTCAGCCTGCCACTAGACTAAACGCGCTTTTCAGCCTGCCACTAGACTGAACGCGCTTTTCAGCCTGCCACTAGACTAAACGCGCTTTTCAGCCTGCCACTAGACTAAACGCGCTTTTCAGCCGGTCACTAGACTAAACGCGCTGTTCAGCCTGCCACTAGACTAAACCTGCCACTAGACTAAACCCGCTTTTCAGCCGGTCACTAGACGTAACGCGCTTTTCAGCTTGCCACTTATACGAAATGCGCTTTTCAGCCTGCCACTAGACTAAACCTGCCACTAGACTAAACGCGCTTTTCAGCCTGCCACGACACGAAACGCGCTTTTCAGCTTGCCACTAGACTAAACGCGCTTTTCAGCCTGCCACTAGACTAAACGCGCTTTTCAGCTTGCCACTTATACGAAATGCGCTTTTCAGTCTGCCACGAAGCTAAACGCGCTTTTCAGCCTGCCACTTATACCAAACGCGCTTTTCAGCCTGCCACTGGACTAAACCCGCTTTTCAGCCGGTCACTAGACGTAACGCGCTTTTCAGCCTGCCACTTATACCAAACGCGCTTTTCAGCCTGCCACTGGACTAAACGCGCTTTTCAGCCTGCCACTAGACTAAACGCGCTGTTCAGCCTGCCACGTAGCTAAACGCGCTTTTCAGCCTGCCACTAGACTAAACGCGCTTTTCAGCCTGCCACTAGACTAAACGCGCTTTTCAGCCTGCCACTAGACTAAACGCGCTTTTCAGCCGGTCACTAGACTAAACGCGCTGTTCAGCCTGCCACTAGACTAAACCTGCCACTAGACTAAACCCGCTTTTCAGCCGGTCACTAGACGTAACGCGCTTTTCAGCTTGCCACTTATACGAAATGCGCTTTTCAGCCTGCCACTAGACTAAACCTGCCACTAGACTAAACGCGCTTTTCAGCCTGCCACGACACGAAACGCGCTTTTCAGCTTGCCACTAGACTAAACGCGCTTTTCAGCCTGCCACTAGACTAAACGCGCTTTTCAGCTTGCCACTTATACGAAATGCGCTTTTCAGTCTGCCACGAAGCTAAACGCGCTTTTCAGCCTGCCACTTATACCAAACGCGCTTTTCAGCCTGCCACTGGACTAAACCCGCTTTTCAGCCGGTCACTAGACGTAACGCGCTTTTCAGCCTGCCACTTATACCAAACGCGCTTTTCAGCCTGCCACTGGACTAAACGCGCTTTTCAGCCTGCCACTAGACTAAACGCGCTGTTCAGCCTGCCACGTAGCTAAACGCGCTTTTCAGCCTGCCACTAGACTAAACGCGCTTTTCAGCCTGCCACTAGACTAAACGCGCTTTTCAGCCTGCCTCTAGACTAAATCCGCTTTTCAGCCGGTCACTAGACGCAACGCGCTTTTTAGCCTGCCACTAGAATAAACGCGCTTTTCAGCCTGCCACTAGACTAAACGCGCTTTTCAGCTTGCCACTTATACGAAATGCGCTTTTCAGCCTGCCACGTAGCTAAACGCGCTTTTCAGCCTGCCACTTATACCAAACGCGCTTTTCAGCCTGCCACTTATACCAAACGCGCTTTTCAGCCTACCACTGGACTAAACCTGCCACTAGACTAAACGCGCTTTTCAGCCTGCCACTAGACTAAACGCGCTTTTCAGCCTGCCACAACACGAAACGCGCTTTTCAGCCTGCCACTAGACTAAACCTGCCACTAGACTAAACGCGCTTTTCAGCCGGTCACTAGACGTAACGCGCTTTTCAGCTTGCCACTTACACGAAATGCGCTTTTCAGCCTGCCACGTAGCTAAACGTGCTTTTCAGCCTGCCACTTATACCAAACGCGCTTTTCAGCCTGCCACTGGACTAAACCTGCCACTAGTCTAAACGCGCTTTTCAGCCTGCCACTAGACTAAACGCGCTTTTCAGCCTGCCACTAGACTAAACCTGCCACTAGACTAAACGCGCTTTTCAGCCTGCCACTAGACTAAACGCGCTTTTCAGCCTGCCACAACACGAAACGCGCTTTTCAGCCTGCCACTAGACTAAACCCGCTTTTCAGCCGGTCACTAGACGTAACGCGCTTTTCAGCTTGCCACTTATACGAAATGCGCTTTTCAGCCTGCCACTAGACTAAACGCGCTTTTCACCCTGTCACCAGACTAAACGCGCTTTTCACCCTGTCACCAGACTAAACGCGCTTTTCAGCCGGTCACCAGACTAAACGCGCTTTTCAGCCGGTCACCAGACTAAACGCGCTTTTCAGCCGGTCACTAGACGTAACGCGCTTTTCAGCCGGTCACTAGACGTAACGCGCTTTTCAGCCGGTCACTAGACTAAACGCGCTTTTCACCCTGTCACCAGACTAAACGCGCTTTTCAGCCGGTCACTAGACGTAACGCGCTTTTCAGCCGGTCACTAGACGTAACGCGCTTTTCCAGACTGGCACTAGACTAAACGTGCTTTTCAGCCGGTCACTAGACGTAACGCGCTTTTCCAGACTGGCACCAGACTAAACGCGCTTTTCACCCTGTCACCAGACTAAACGCGCTTTTCACCCTGTCACCAGACTAAACGCGCTTTTCAGCCGGTCACTAGACGTAACGCGCTTTTCAGCCGGTCACTAGACGTAACGCGCTTTTCCAGACTGGCACTAGACTAAACGTGCTTTTCAGCCTGCTACGTTACCCCTCTGTTCCAGCCGCCCTCCTTCCACAAACATCATCCTGGACTCTCCTCAGCTTGCACTAGTGCGGCGTCTCCCTGTAACTTGTGGCCCTTAATCCACAGCCCGAATCCACCCACCCACATTTTTATCCTGGTCATTTAAAGGCCCCAGTATTAATCCCTGCAGAACACCTGCCATGACAATGACTTCAATCAACCACCCCCTGCTCTCTTCTGTGGGGCAACACCATTCTGAATCCAAATGGTAAATTCTTGCATCGTAATCTTCTGGATGACCCTCCCACGAGGGGTTTGCCAAATGGCTTACTGAAATCCAGGTAGAGATCTTACACGCTCCAACTTTGTCAATCATCTTTATCGCCTCCTTCAAAAATGCAGTAACCTCAGTGAGACTCAATTTCCCCGACACAGTACCAGGCTGACTGTCCCTAATTGGGCCACGGTTACACAGAAACATTTCAGATCAGTGTGAGCATTGGGAGGGAATAGAAAACTGGTTAGACTGGTTCCGAACTCAAACTCTGGGTGCTGTTGACAGTTCCTGTCTTGAGGTGGGATCAGATTATCAAAGTTCACTCCTCACCTCAACCTTTCTTCCACCTCAGGTCCATCGCAGTCTGTGTGTGGTTGGTCATGGTCGGAATTGCTGCTGGTAAGTAGGGTAGGGTCACACTGTGTGGAGGGAGATTCTCCTTTTGTCCAGGGTGGAGAGAGCTTTACTATGTGTCCGTTCACTGTCCCATCACACACTCCCAGGGTAGAGGGAGCTTCACTCTGTATCTAACCCCAGGGGTACAGGATGGGATGCTGTGGAGGGAACTTCACTCTATGTCTAACCGTGGGAGTGTGTGATGGGACGGTGTGGAGGGAGATTCACTCTGTGTCTGACCCCGGGAGTGTGTGATGGGACGGTGTGGAGGGAGATTCACTCTGTGTCTGACCCCGGGGGTGTGTGGAGGGAGCGTCACACTGTATCTAACCCTGGGAGTGTGTGATGGGACACTGCAGAGGGAGATTCACTCTTGTGTCTGACCCTGGGAGTGTGTGGGGGGAGCTTCACTCTGTCTAACCCCAGGGGTACATGATGGGATGCTGTAGAGGGAACTATGTCTAACCGTGGGAGTGTGCGATGGGACAGTGTTGATGGAGATTCACTCTGTGTCTGAGCCTGGGGGTGTGTGAGGGGATGGTACGGAGGTGAAGGTGGGGAAGTGAGGATGACTCCCCCCAACCCCAGTAACCAGGGACGCTCTTCTACCGACAGGTCAGCGTGGCACCTGCCGTTTCACTCGGGTTACCAGCTCTCTCAGCTGCTCCTGCCTCCCGAATGCTGGGCAAAGCCTGCACCTTCGCAGCCTCCGAGGACCTGTCTGGGACATCTGCATCAAGGGCAACGGAGACAGACTGTGCTGTCGGAACAGCAGCCAGGCCTGGGTAGATGCCGGCCGTGTTAAACTGATCTACAGCTGGATTATCCACCACCCTGTCTACTGTGAGATCGGCTTCGGCTTGTCAGGTAAGTGGCAGGGAGAGGTGAGTTGTGTACAGTGAGAACCCAGTACTCTAGGACCCCACTATTCTGAGGATTTTTCATCTGGAAATGTTTCTTTTGCCTCCCACCACATCACGAGAACCTGTAGTTTCCCGAGCTGCACTCTGATTTGGAACTGTTCGTTAAACACCCAACCACCCCAATCCTTTCTGTCTGCACAATGTCCATATCCATCCTTTCTCAGTACGTTAATGTGTCTACCTAAGAACTTCTCAATTGGTTCTATCATGTCCATCTCCACCACAACCCTGGCAGCTCATTGCAGGCACACAGCACTTGCCAGTCTTGGATAAACGTGTGCATACAAGTGTTGGACATTTAGATACGGTGGAAGAGACAATGCACCTCTGATCCTCATAAACTCATCAGTTTCTAACGGGTCTGTCCTCCATCTCAGTTGTTCCAGAGAAAACAATCCAAGTTTATCCATTCTTCCTCCCCCACGCCCCCCCCCCCCAGCAGGTTGAGACTCGTTTCCTTGGTGTGTAGGGCGCTCAGGCTTGACCTTGCAAAGTTCAGTGGGAATTTATTACCAAGGTACACGTGTACCACCAGATATCACTTTGAACTTATTTTCTTGCAGGCATTAACAGAAATACAATAGAATCACTGAGAAACTATACACAGATACTGATAAAACAATCAATATACAAAAGACAAACTGCAAGTAGGAAAGAAATACGATGAGTAAATAATACTGAGCAATTTGCACAAAATGCCGAAGGAACTCAGCTGGCCAGGCAGCGTCTATGGAAAAGCATGAACAGTGGACATTTCTGCCGGTGTACAGAAGGCCACACCAGGAGCACTGGATAGACTCGCAGGGAACGTTCCCTCTAATGGTTACCCATGTGTGGGTGCACACATTTATGCCACTAGCACACAAAGGAATCTAAACTGCACACAAGAGGTTGTCACTCTCAACCTCGTTGGCAAGTTAATTATGTTTCACAGATCTACACAATTACATTTCCTTTTCCGGTTTCTGTTACGGACGGCGTTGATGACGTGGAGTTTACGATGATTTTACTGCAGATTTTAAGAGCTGGCTTATTTGTACTGTTTTTATTGAAGAAATTCAGAAGACAAGTGGACAAGGGAGTCACATTTCACTGGAGGGAAAATGCGCTTGGTGGTGCTATCCTGTTGGAGATGGCGGATATTGGAGTATTATGTGCTGAATACAGACCCTTGTGGTTGGTGGGGACGAGAAACCCTAACCCTGGTGTGGTGCCTAGTGGGCAGGTGTGTGCAATGTGGAAGAGATTTTGGGGAGGGCAGAGTTGATGTCACGAATGGAAGACCCTTTCTTTGAAGAAGGAGGACATCTCACTGTTTTGGAATGAAAAAGCCTCATCCTGAGAGCAGATGCGGTGGAGTCAGAGGAACTGGGAAAAGTGGACGGCATTTTTTTTCAAGTGACAGGTTGGGAAGAAGTACAGTTCCAATAGCTGTGAGAGTCAGTGGGTTAAAAAGGATAGCAGTGGGTACACTGTCTCCAGCGATCGGGAACAGGGAGGGAGGTGTCAGAAATGAACCAAGTAAAATTGAGGGCAGAGTGGAAGTTGGAGACAAAGTTGGTCAAATTGATGAACTCAGCGTGGGTGCAGGAAGCCGTACCGATGCCGTTGTCAGTGCAGTAAGAAGAGTGGGGGAGTGATGTCGGCATGGAACATGAATTGTACCACATAGCCGACAAAAAGTCAGTTATGGTTGGGACCCGTGTGTGTGCCCCTGGCTACACTGTGGGTTTGAAGGAAGGAACCAAAGGAGAAGTTGTTGAGGGTGAGGACCAGTTCCGTCTGATTGAGGAGTGGTGTTGGAGGGGATCTGCTTGGGTCTGGTGTCCAAAAAGAAATGGAGAGCTTTAAGGCCCTTCTGATGGGGAGGACAGAAGAGTATAGGGACCGGATATCCACAGAGGAAATGAGACGATCAGGATGATTGAACTTAAGTCATTGTAAAGATTGAGACTGTGTGAAGCGTTACAGATGTAGGTAGGAAGAGACTGAACCAAGTGCGATAAAACAGAATCGAGGTATGCAGGCATGAGTTCATTGGGGAAGAGGCAGGCAGAAACAAGAGTCTACCTGGACAGTCAGGTTTGTGGATCTTGGGTAAAGGTGGAAATGAGAGTGCAGGGTAAGGCAGTGGTTGGGAGATCCCCAGAATCGATGAGGTGATGGTGTGGGAGACAATGGTCCGATGCTCCTTAGTGGGGTCTTGTTTCAGGAGTACTAGGAGGTGTCTGAGAGTTGCCATTTGGCCTCGGCAAGTAGAGTTCACTATTACTGTAACTGATACTGAGAACAGGAGTTGTAAAGTCCTAGAGTTTGCCCATAAATTGTGGAATCAGTTCAGCATAGAGGTGGGTGGAGTTATCCACGTCGGTTCAGGAGTCTGATGGTTGAAAAGTAATAACGGTTCCTGATTGTGTACGGCCTAAGGCTCCTGTACCTCCTTCCCGATGGCAGCATGGCCTGGATGGTGGGGTCCTTGATGATAGATACTATTTTCTTTTGACATTGCTCCCTGTTATGTTTTCAATGGTGGGGAGGGATTTTCCTGTGATGGACTGGTCTACATCTACCAGCATTTTTTCAGGCTTTCCTGTTCATGGGGATTGGTCTCTCCATACCAGGCTGAGATGCAACCAGTCAGGATACTCTCCACTGCATCTACAGAAGTTTGTCCAAGTCTTACATGACACGCCGAATCTTTGCAAACTTCTAATAAAGGAGAGGAGCTGCCGTGCCTTCCACAAAATGGCACGTGTGCGCTGATCCCAGGACAGATCCTCTGATATGTTATCGCCAAGGAATTTAAAGTTACCGACCTTCTCCACCTCTGATCCCCTGATTCATGAATACCTGGTTTCTTCCACCTATAGCCAATAATCAGTTCTTCAGTTTTGTTGACATTGAGTCAGTGACAACTGTGGCATACTCATTAAGATCCGAAGATGGATCCTAAATATTGTCCAGTCCACCAATTCAAAGTATTCCTGTAGGTGCTCCTTCGCCTCACATGAACTTTGCGATCCTCACAACTGGAGCTGTGATCCTCGGTCTCCACCTGGGAATAGAAATACAGCCAGGTGACAGATTTATCAAAATGTGGGTGTGGGATGGGACAGTAAGCTTTCTTGTTGGTGGTGTAAACGTGGTCAAGTGTGTTGGTGCCTCTCGTTCCACAGGTGATATCTTTGAGGTAGCTGGTCAGACACTTCAAGTTGACCTGATTAAACTCCCCGACACTGATCGAAGGTATTTGTTGTTAAGTCGACTCCGACTCTTCATGACCTCATGGACTCCTGCACACCAAGTCTTCTTGTTGGAAACTGCCTCTCTAGCATCCCCCAAGGATATACGCATTGTCGGAGTAATATTATCGATCCATCATAGCCTCTGTTGCCCTCTCCTCCTTTTACGTTCTGTTTTACCTAACATGAGAGTCTTCTCCAAGGAATCCTGTCTTCTCATGATGTGGCCAAAATATTTGAGCTTTTGTCTCATAATCAAGCCTCCTAGTGGGCAGCCTGGCTGTATTTCTTCAAGTATTGACTTGTTGGATCTTGCTGTCCAACGAACTCTGAACACTTTCCTCCAGCATCCAAGTTCAAAGGTGTCAATTCTTTTGTATTCAGCCTTACTAATAGTCCAGCTCTCACAGCCATACATCACAGATGGAAATGTCATAAACTTGACTATACAGATCTTCATAGACAATGTTATGTCTCTCCTTTTCAATGTTTTATCTAAATTTCCCATTGCTGCCCTCCCCAGAAGTTAGCGCTGTTTAATTTTGTGGCTGCAGTTACAATCTATAGAAATCTTTGAACTGAGGAAGACAAAATCGATCATTGCTTCCACTTCCTTTCCATTTATGACCACGGAGTTAATCAGGCTGGTTGACCTAATCTTGGCTTTTTAATATAGAGCAACAAGCCAGCTTTTTCACTTTCTTCCTTTGCTTTGATTAGAAGCTTCCTCAGATCCTCTTCACTTTCCGCCATGAGAGCAGTATCATCTGCATATCTCAGGTTGTGAATATTTCGTCCGGCAATTTTGATTCCAACATTTGAGTTCTCTAGACCAGTATTCCTCGTGATGTGTTCAGTGTACAGATTAAATAAGTAGGGTGACAGTGTTCAGCCTTGTCGTACTCCTTTCCCTGTCTTGAAACAGACTGTTGTTCCGTGTTCAGTTCTAACTGCCGTGATCTTCGTACAAGTTTCTCATAAGGCAGATCAAGTAGATAACAAACTTAGGAAGGCATTAGGGGGCACTCTTTCATGGCCGCTGATCACAGTACACAGTTCTTTCAATGCCTGCCTGACAATGGCCAGCGGTGAAATGTTCGTCACCAGGACGATGGTGGAAAACTCCATCGGTAGATAAAATGGACGTCACTTGACTGTTTCATGTTCCAGCTTGTGTGAGCAGGACTGAGAAGGAACTGTCATGTCTGTACAGCATAAAGAGATAATCAGGAAATAACACAATCTGACTCCTCTTCCTTTTGGAGACTCCATTGTCCTGTCCTTGCAGTGGACGGTGAAATCCTCGGGAGTCGGCCTCCACTGAAATCACAGGGTGGTCGGTGTTTTGGGGGTATGTGAAAGTGCCTCCGATGTTTCCTCTGAGGTGTGCACGCGCACGCATCATTTGCTACTAGCGCACAGGAATTTAAACTGCGCACAAAAGGTTGTCACCCTCTACCACATTAGCATGTTAAATATGTTTCACCAGCGTAACAATCATATTTCCTTTTCTGGTTTCTGAAGCGGACAGTGTTGACAGTGTGGAGTTTGCGATGATTTGCCTGCAGATTTTACAGCTGCCTTATTTATACTGTTTTTATTGAAGAAATTATTAAGTATACACAGATTGTTGTCACTGGGCAAAAAAAATGCACAGCATATGATTTTTACACACACTGGTCTTTATGAATTAATGAGGACATTGGGAGCCTCCATGTTTTTCTTCAGTCAAAGTGACCATAAGAGCCATTGATCTCATCTGAGAGTGAAACCATGTCACACGTTGCTTGGTTTTGCTTTGTAAGTGTTTCAGATCATGAGGGACATAGATAGACTAAATGTCCTCAGTCATCTTCACAGCATTGAGGGATAAACACCTGGACAGCACAGGGTTAATGAGAATGGAGAGATTTAATAGGAACCTAAAGGCATTTTTTTTCCACACAGATTGTGGGCTATATTTAGGACGAGCTGCAAGAGGAAGTGGTTGAGGTGGGTACTTTTAACAGATACTTGGACAGGTTCATGGATAGGAAATGTTTACTGGGATATGGGAGAAATGTAGGCAAATGGGAGCTTGGAGAGCAGAAGCGAGTTGGGCCAAAGGACCTGTTTCTGCTCTCTGAGGGTCCTGGAGCCGACCAGCTGTGTGGGGTGGGCTCACCTGCTCCCATTGGCCCAACCTCAGGAGAACACGGAACTACAGAGAGCAGCTCAGCACTGGGACAGAAATCGGGAACCTGCTGAGAGACAGGTTAGGTGTATTCATGTCCGGAGATCAAGGATGCTACTACAAGTGCAGGTGTCATCTCCGGAAAGCCATCTCTTGGGTGAAATGGCATTCCAGAGTAGACTGGAATCAACGAAGGATGCTTAACAGCTGTGGCAGAGTTTGAATACTGTAACCTACTACAAAGTTAAATCTTGCAACATACAGGGCAGAGCTTCGCTTCCAGATGAGCTCAATGCCTTCTATATTCGCTTTCTCCACGAGAGCAAGGAGGAACCATTGTGCACCCCCATGTCTCCCGATGACCCTTTGCTCTCAGTATCTGAAGATGACGTGCAGGCTACCATCGAGAGAGTGCATCCAAGAAAAGCATCCGATCTGGACTGAGTACCCGGCTGAGTACAGAATATTTATGCGGACAAACTGTATTCTGGTGTATTCATAGATATCTTCAACCTCTTGCTTTGGTAGTGTGTGGTACCCACCTGCTTCAAGCAGGCTTCAATCACACCAAGAAGAGCATGGTAACCTGTCGAAATGGCCAACGCCCAATGGCACTTGTATCCACAGTGATGAAATGCTTTGAGAGGCTCGTGTTCTCTCTGAATGAAGTCCTGGATTCTCTCCAATTCACCTACCCAAGCATCAGATCTACAGCAGATGCTATCTCCTTGGCTCTTCACTTAGCTCTGGACAACAAAGGTGCATATTTCATGATGCTCTTTATCAATTACAGCTTAACATTTAACACCATCATCCCCTCAAAACTAATCAGTGAACTGCAAGTCCAGGACCTCAATACCCCCTAGTGCAATTGGATCCCGGATTTCCTCACTTGTGGACTCCAGTCAGTTCGTATTGGCAAAAGCATTTCCTCCATCAGCACAGGAGGATGGCAGGGACGTGTACTAAGTTCCCTGCTGTATTCGCTTTACACCAATGACTGTGTGGCTAAGTACAGATCCAACACCATATACAGGTTTGCTGATGACACCACTGTTGTGGGCTGTATCAAAGGGGGTGAAGAATCAGTATACAGGAGGGAGACTGAAAACTTGGCTGTGTGGTGTAATAACAATAACCTCTCATTCAATGTCAGTTATGTCTATGAGCCAGTAATCATCGGAGGATCAGAGGTGGAGTGGGTCCGTAACTCTAAATTCCTGGGTGTCGCTAGCTCAAGAGGACCTGTCCTGGACCCATCATATGAATATTTATTGCAAAGAAGCCACAACATCACCTGTATGTCCTCGGGGCTGCAGAAGTTTGGCATGTCATCGAAAACCCGGGCAAACTTCTATAGATGTGTGGTGGAAAGTGTGCTGACCGGCTGCATTACAGCCTGGTATGGGAACACCAATGTCGTTGAGTGGAAAATCCTACCAGAGGTAGTGGATTTAGCCCAGTACATCACAGGTAAAACCGTCGCACACACTGAGCACATCTACATGAAAAGTTATCATAGAACAGCGGCGTCCATCATCAAAGATCCCCACCAGCCAGGCCATGCTCTTTGCTCACTGCTGCCATCAGGTAGAAGATACAGGAGCCTCAGGACTCGTACCACCGGGTTCAGGAACAGTTACTACCCCTCAACCATCAGGCTGTTGAACAAAAGAGGATAGTTACTCTCATTTAAGGACTCTGTTTTATTGTTCTTTCATGCTTATAATTTACGGTTATTTATCTCTATCTGCATTTGCCCAGTTTGTTTACAGCTGACAGCTCCTGATGTTTACAGTTACTGTTCTATAGATTTGCTAAGTATATCCACAGAAAATGAATCTCAAGGTTGCAGGTATAACGCCCTGGGAAAGGTTTCACTGCTAGTGTAATGGTTTCTCTGTAGCAGCAGTGTTTGGGTTATGAGAAGAGATAATGGGGACTTTGGAATGTGTGGTGTCCAGTGAGGGGAGTGTTTTTCTTTCTTGTGTGCCCGAGAGTGAGGTATTCACGGGCTTTTGTTCAGCAGAAGATGGAGAGAGAAGATGTCAGAATGGAGAGTTCGTAGACTGCAGGACTGAGTGGACGTGGACTGGGATCGGGAGTTGACGATGTCCAGGGGAAATCGATGGAGTATAGACGGGAAAATCATGAGCTCCAACATGCGCATTAGACTGTTTCATTAAAATGGACCCTTTTCCTGTTTGTTCTCTTTACTAACCCTAAAGTCAAATCACGAATTATAAAGCTCTAATTGCATATGGTGTACTGTTTGTAATTTCATGGTACTGATTTGTAACATCATGCAGCATCCACACAAACGAGATTTCACAAGTTTGGCGGGCCGGAGAGAGTCTTCCCCTAGAGTAACGCCATTTGCCGCACCCAAGGGTTCCACTTGTATGTACTCTGATAATAAATTTACTTTGAACTTTGTTTTACAGATGTGGAGTGTTCTGGGCAGGGGACCATGGTAACCCAGATGTCGAACTCGCCACTGGTGAATTCTAGGAAGCCAGTATCCACCAGAATGGAGGGATGGGATGGAAGGAAGATGCTGAACTCCACGAATGTGGCTGGGCAGACAGTAACTCAAGGTGAGGCTTCACTTTCTGTGCAAGGAGATTGAAGTTGAGTTGCTGGAGTCCATTTCAGAGTTGGGGGGAAGGGTTGAATGGCCCTCAGCAGTCTCCCATCTTCCACCCCTGGATCTCAGCCCTTCTCCCACCCCATTCTCCTGTAGCTGTACTGTAGGGGGCAGTTTTATCGACTGGGTCACTGATTAGCCCATCAGATCTGCTGCTCTATTCAGTCATTGCTGCTTTTCCCTCAACCCCATTCTCCCGCCTTCCTCCAGTAATCCTTAACATCCTCACAAACCCCTGTCAATCTCTGCTTAAATATTTAAATGTCTTGGCCTCCTCAGGCAATAAATTCAGCTTTGCCACACCCTGGCTGAAGAACTTCCTACTTGTCTCAGTTCCATAGTGAGTTCCCTTTACCCTGAGGGTGTGCTGTCAGCTCCTGGACTCCTGCAGGAGAGGCTGGAGACATTCCCACTCTACCCAGGCACTATCCAGCAGGTTTCAATGAGATCCAACCACTTTCCACCATCCTCCTGAACTCCATCCTCCCTAATGGCACCCTTCCTTACGAAGGAACGAGAAACACACTGACCAAAACTCACACAGTATAGCAAGCACACGCAAAATCCTGGAGTCACGCACTGCCAAACTCCAAATGCAGCCTCACCAGTGCCTTTTTACAAATACAATGCAATGGCCCAGTTTCTATCTCAGTGACCCAGTCGATAAAGGCCAGTGTCAACCACCTTCACCATCCTGTCCAGCTGTGGACAGTGGATCAGGCAGCAGGGGGAGGGATGATTAACACACTGTTTCACAGGGTATATTGTACTGAATGTTTCTAACTATAACATTTCCGCCCTTCAGTGATGGTGGCAGTTGGTGTTCCTATCGTTCTGGTCTTTTTTCTGTGGTAAGTGACCTCGTCTCTTCCTGGGGATGCCTAGTGTCTGCTCTCCCAGCTTCTCAACAGTGGCTTGTCCACACCCCTCCCCATCTTCGTGACATTCTCCATCTCTGTAAACTTGTATAGTCTCTGCACCACTTCCCATGTGACTCTATACGTCTTCCCCCTCTCCGTGACCCCTTCCAGACCATACACCCCTCCCTGACTCCCCACAGTGATCAGGCTATGAGTGACCTTCCCCTCCATTTTCCCAAGTGCTTGTGGTTTGGACGTTTGAAAACTCAAATATTGGCCTGGATGGAGATGCACAGTCAGATCCCACTATCAGCAGTGTTACTGCCTGCTCTGGCAGCACCCCCAAGACTCCAGAGGAATCCACCCCAGTCTGTGCAATCTCTCCCCAGGACTAACACCCCACCCTGACAAAGTCCTGGTGAATCTCCCCTTCATACAGGGGATCCCTCCCTTGGGTCCACGGACCCCTTGGTTAATGGTATTGGTCCACTGCGTAAAATAAAGTTGAGAACCCCTGCCTTAACACAAGTTGGTAAACACCTACTTGGGTTAGTCACAATCATTCCTCCCACATTCACCTCACACATCACATCAGTTGTTATCACATCATGCCTGAAGTACCCTGTGGTTAACCACAAGTCACAGACTTCAATCAGAAAAGCATCCTCCCAGCACTCCCCACTTTGTCTCCAATCATCAGCCAATTATCCAATTCAACTTGGACACCAAGTGCCTTCTGGACTTACTCTCCACCAACAACCACCCCCCCCCCGACCCACAAACCAATCAAAGACCTTCCCAAAGTGTTTCTGAATAAAATGTACGTCATGGCCCTGGTCAACTTATCCTAGTCACCACCTCATAAAATCTCAGGCAACATAAAATCTCAGGCAAATTAGGGGGGGGGGGGGTGATAGAAAATGCTCTGTTACAGCTCTGTTACAAGAATTAACCCTCAATAATAATAATAATAATAATGACGAGTTGGGTACAGAGAAACATGTATTTCCTCACAATTAACTTTATTGGCTCGACTAACAAGCATATAGGTTGCAAACCCCATAACCAACCCTCCTTTCGGAGCTGGGTTAGGGATCGTCCATGCTGGAGTTACATTCATCTGTTCTATATTTCTGTTCCTGGCCTGGCGTGCAGTAATACAGAGATCGCTACCTTCCAGGTCCTGGTTTTCAGCCTCTTTCCAAACTCCCTAAGCTCACTGTGCGGATCCTCTTTCCCTCTTTCTCCCGAGATCATTGTGCAGCTCCCCCTGCTCCTCGGGAATATTCTACAGCCACTCTGAGACATCCTCGACCCTGGCACCTGGGCGGCAACACCATCCCACTGTCCCTTTCTCAGCCACAGAATCTCCCGTCCGTCCCCAGTAACTATTGGGTCTCCTATCCTTGGCTCACTTTGCCCTTCAGATTAACATAAAGATAAAGGTTAAAGATTACCTTTATTTGTCATGGGTACATCCAAACAAGCAGTGAAATGCTTCGTTTGCATAAAACGACCAACATAGCCCAAGGACGTGCTGAGGACAGCCCATAACTGCCACCGTGCTTCTGGCACCAACACAGACTGCCGACTCCTCACGGACACCAGCTCATTGGGCTCTGGAATGTGGGAGGAAACTGGTTCCTTGCCCCGACCATCAAGAGCTGCACCTGGCCGTGAGGTTCCCTGACTTTGACATCTCGCAGGACGGTCTGCATTCTAGTTGGATCCAGTCATATTGTGACCCGGAGGCTCTTCAAAAGTCAAGAATGAGGCCACAAGGCCAGTGAACATGAGAGTAGAATTGAACCACTCAGCCCATCGAGTCTTCCCTACCATTCCATCAAGGCTGATTTATTATCCCTCTCAACTCCGCTTTCCTGCCTTATCCCCGTAACCATTGACTAATCAAAAACCTGTCAACCTTTGCTTTTAAACATAACTTGTTACTGTCCCACTATTGAAAACATCCTCTCCACACCCACTCTATGCAGGCCTTTCAATATTCAGTCAGATTCCTCCTTCATTTTAAACTCCAGTGAGTACAGATTCAGAGCCATCAAACGCTCCTCACACCTTAACTTTTATTTCCAGGATCATTTTCGTGAACCTCTGGACCTTCTCGTGACTATAGCAGTTGATTAGATGTCCATAACAAAAATTTTAGCAAAGTATAGAAACAGCTGTACTACAGTTGCTGAAAATTCAATGAACAATTACTCATACAAGTAATTATATACAGTAAACATTATAAGCAAGTGCAGGAACGTCAAACTACAGGGAAAAGAACAATGTTTCACTCTGACCCAGCACTACCATGTGCCTGTACTGAAACATCATCTAACGCTCATCAATAAAATAACACATTATAAAACTGTTCTTACCCGCACCTTCTCACTGCTCTCACTCCCCACAGCTGGGCCACTTACTCAGCTTCTTCATGCCAAAGCCTCCAGACCCGAAACTTCAGCTCCCCACTCCTACAATGGCCAGCTTCAGAACAGCCGGTCTGCTCGACCACAATTTTTTTCTATTAGCTGTTGTTTCATTACGTAATAACGCAATCACTATTAACTACCAGTTTGCAAATGTGTCTCCTTTAGGTGCACTTGAGGTAAAACCCGCCAGCAAATCCTCTTGCTCATCGCACCCTCTTCTCGTTCCTGCCATCAGGGAGGAGGTACAGGAGCCTGAGGATGCACACACAACATTTTCGGATTGACTTCTTCCATTCCACCATCAGATTTCTGAATTGTTCATTAACCTCACCTCCCAAGTTTGATATATTTTGCTCAATAGGTTTATTTTTATATATTGCTTGTTGTAACTCTCTGCATTCCATTGTACTGCTGCTTCAAAATGACAAATTTCATTATATATTGTTACGTACCCGTGGGTATCTTGTACTTGTCACGTGTCAGAGGTGTTGAAGCTATACTGGACTTAAGGTAGTGGTCTTGTGATGGTAGAGTGACGTCATTTTCCCGCCAGTAGAACTCATGTGACAGGTTTTTTTACAGGGTATAAAAGGAGGACCCCTCCCTGTGAGGAGGGGCTGTTCGTGGCTGGATTTGCCATTTTGACTCCATGCCACTGCGTGGTCCAATATTATGACGCAGTTTGGTTGAAAGGTGGAGTTTTATTTAATGCCTAAAGTTTAAAAGGTCATTGCCGGCAGTTTCTTTATAATACTGCCAGTTAAAAATCAGTGGAGAGTGAAAATCAGAGTTCGGGAGCTAAAAGATCGAGGAAAGTCGATTTCGACGGTGAAACAGGTTCGACCTTGTTTGATCCTCATTCGGAAGGAATTCGTTGGCTGTCCCTTGGTAACCCCTGCGAATAATAGCAGAAAGGGCTGGGTACAGTTTTGTAAAGGAAAGGTCAGTGCCTTTAAGCCGTTTCATTTTCATCTTCGTAAATTCTCCGGGAAAAGTATAGTTCGACTGGGAACCGCAACAACACGACGTGAAAGAGAATTTAAATCATCTAAAAAGTCTCTCCTTAAATGGACTGTAAGCATTTTGAACTTTTGCAGTACTACTTTGAAGAACTGTTTTTGCAACATCGCTTTAAGAACTGTTTTCACTTTATTCCTTTAAGAACTGTTTATGCTGCCGCACAGCAGCTGATTTCCAGTTACGTTAGTGGTTTGTTTACTTTTGGGGGTTTGTTTTTCAGTGTTTAATAAATGTTTTATTTGTTATAAAAAAAACCCTGCCTCACCGATATGTTTATTGTTGCTGAATCCGTAACAATATACATATTTATATAATCATTGATAATAAACCTGATCTGATTCTGAACTTGCAAAAATGTCATTGTGTTCATTTTGTTGTGAGTTATCTATAGGTCTGTCTGATCTACAAAAATTGTGAGGACCAAAATAGGTCAGGTTTATTGTTCCAAAACCAACACCTCTCATTTGTCTGAGTTAAACTCCATTTGCCATTCCTTGGCCCAGTTCCCCAGTAGATCTGGAACTCATTGTAACCTGAAATAACCCTTGTCACAGTCCACTACACCAACTTTGACAGCTGTAAATTTACTTGCGGTCCAAGGCACCTACAGGTCATTCCCATCCAAACCAGCGATCATTGATAAAGGTGACAAGCAACAGGTGACCCCCACACCAATCCCTGCAGTACACCACTGGTCACTGGCCTCTATTCTACACTGGAAGCCTGGATAGTAAATGTTTTGGGTCATCTAGTCTGAAAGATTTGATGCCACACAAAACCATGTGTTTCACTGCATGTTTTGATGACAAATGAAGCTAACCTTCAATCTTTAGATGAAGGGGAGAAGCGGAGTAACCGGTGATGGGAAAGGGGTGAAGCAAGCAACAGGTGGATCCAGGTGAAGAGGGAGTGATAGGCAGATGAAGGAAGGGATAATGGAAACAGTGAAAGACGGGTCTGATGGGATCGAGTGAAGGGAGCTTCAATCGGTGCCTCGTCCCAGAAGCATGTGATGGCGTAGTATGTAGGGAATGTCATGCTGTGTCTGACGCTGGGAGTGTGTGATATCTCAATGCCTTTCCAATTGCATCTGATTGTCAAGCAAGCCTTCGCCCCTCAGAACCTCTTTAAAACTTATTCTCACTTTGAACCTCTGCTTGAGATTTTTCATACCTCCACCTAATGTCATATTCTTCTATCTGGTTATAACATCAATGTTATAGAGATAAATAGCAAATTAATGTGGTCAATGTGGATTTCCTGCATCTGATCTTTGCAGCAGTGAGCTGAATCGGGGTGACTGGCCAGCAAGACCAGGAAATAGCTCATGGACTTCAGGAAGGAGAAGTCGGGAGAGCACTTTCCCTGACGGGTCCGTGGGGAACATGTGGGCAGTTCCTGGGTGTTAACATCTTCAGAGGATCTGCCCTGGGCCCAGCACATACCGAACATACAACCACGAAGAAGAGACACTGAAGCCTGCCATTGAAGACTCTGAAAACATCCAAAAGATGTTTTGTGGAAATCATCCTGACTGTTGCATTATAGCCAGGTATGGGAGCTCCAGTGCAGAGCAACACAAAAAACTACAGAGTGGTGGGACTGAGCCAGTACATCACGGGTTCGACTGTTCCTGCCATTGAGAACATCTAAATGAGGTAATGTCTGCAGAAGGCAATATTCATCATCAGGGACCCCACCATCAGCACAATACCCTCTTCTCAAGGCCACTATTACACAGCAGGTAGAGGAGTGCCCCAGACAGATGACAGTGGTAGGCCGGGTAGACAGGAGGAAGGGGAAGGAGAGGGTGAAGAACAGCTGCTTCCCTACTGTCATTGGGCACTTAAACCCCCCCTGCAAAACTGACACAAGATATTCGCAGATGATGGAAATCCAGAGCAATACACATAATAACGGTCCTGATGAAAGGGTTTGGCCTGAAATGGAAACTGTTTGATCATTTCCATAGATGCAGACTGATCTGCAGAGTTCCTCCAGCATTTTTTGTAGAAGAACTCTGACATAACCTGCAGATCACCTCCCCAACATAGACTTCTGGATTGTCTCTCTGACATGAACGTCTGGATTATACCCCCGACATGACCTCCAGGTCATCTCTCTGACTTGACCTCCAGATCACCTCCCCGACACGACCTCTGGATCATCTCACCGATATGGACCTGCGATTCGTCTCCCTTGTAATAACTGTAGGTTCCCCGAGTCCTCCAGCATCGGAGCCAGGAAGGACAGAGCTGTGTGCAGTCTGGATGGCATCTGCGCCGGAATCTCGTCAAGCGAACAGAGTGTGAGGGACGGGAGTTCATAAGGGCGTCTGTGCACAGGGACAGCAGTGATCTGGTGAAGCAGTCAGCACTGCAGTGTTTGTACACCCGCTGTGGGCCATGGGGCCTCAGTAGACACCCGGAACATCCCACCAATTCACCCAATCTATCGCTGCTGCACCCAACACTGGAGCTTGTTCAACACCCAGCCACCATTGTCCATCCACTCACCCTTTACCCTCACCACCTCACCCACTATGTTTCTCTTATTCACCCTTCCTGGTTATTCCTCACTCTCACGCTCTCTCTTACTCCTCTCCTCCCTATTCACACTCTGCTTCCCTCTCTCCTCTTACTACTTCCCTCCTATCCCCTCTACCTCCTTTCCCCGCAGCTGCGGACGCAGGTTTCCTCTTCAACACGGCCGGACGCACCTTTCCCCTTCAACCCGGCCGGACGCACCTTTCCCCTTCAACCCGGCCGGACGCAGCTTTCCTCTTCAACCCGGCCGGACGCACCTTTCCCCTTCAACCCGGCCGGACGCACCTTTCCCCTTCAACCCGGCCGGACGCACCTTTCCCCTTCAACACGGCCGGACGCACCTTTCCCCTTCAACCCGGCCGGCCGCACCTTTCCCCTTCAACCCGGCCGGACGCAGCTTTCCTCTTCAACCCGGCCGGCCGCACCTTTCCCCTTCAACCCGGCCGGCCGCAGGTTTCCTCTTCAACCCGGCCGGCCGCACCTTTCCCCTTCAACCCGGCCGGACGCAGCTTTCCTCTTCAACCCGGCCGGACGCAGCTTTCCTCTTCAACCCGACCGGACGCAGCTTTCCCGTTGAACCCGGCCGGCCGCACCTTTCCCCTTCAACCCGGCCGGCCGCACCTTTCCCCTTCAACCCGGCCGGACGCAGGTTTCCTCTTCAACCCGGCCGGACGCAGCTTTCCTCTTCAACCCGACCGGACGCAGCTTTCCCGTTGAACCCGGCCGGCCGATGGTTTCCCGTTGAACCCGGCCGGCCGCACCTTTCCCCTTCAACCCGGCCGGCCGCAGGTTTCCTCTTCAACCCGACCGGACGCAGCTTTCCCGTTGAACCCGGCCGGCCGATGCTTTCCCGTTGAACCCGGCCGGCCGATGCTTTCCCCTTCAACCCGGCCGGCCGCAGCTTTGGGGGAGTTTGACGGAGACGAGGCGGAACTGCTTCTCCCAGCGAGTGGTGTATCTGTGGAATTCTCTGTCCATTGAAGCGGTGGAAGCTCCCTCAGTAAATATATTTAAGATGAGGTTCGATGGATTTTTGCATAGTTTGGGGGATTAAGGGTTATTGGGAAAAGGCAGGTAGGAGGAGATGAGTTCATGGCCAGATCAGACATGATCTGATTGAATGGCGGAGCAGGCTCGACGGGCCAGAGGGCCAACTCCAGTTCCTTCTCACGTTCTAACGTAACAAGACGGCTCCGCTCTCTGTCGACTTCTGTCCATAGGCGGGAGTGCGGGAAATATCTCACGCCAGTCGGATCGGCAGACTGGAGAAACGACAAGGAAGTGGAATTGTGTTAAACCGCGGAGAGGCTAAATTCACGGCACCCTCGTAGTCGTTCCCGTTCCCTGGGCTCGGGACACGGTAGCACTGATCTTACCCGCTCCTCCTCCAGTGCACAGCATCGTCTCACTGCCCCGTGCGCGCAGGTACAGGTCCGTGGTAGCCGACAGAGTGGGGAGATTTCAATCCAAATCCCACTGGTCGGAGGGAAAGGTACAAGGGAGGAGTGAGCTGGAAAGTCGGGAGAAGAACAGTCGTAAGAAGCAGAACCTGCTCTCTTCTGCTTCCGAACCCGGAAGCGAGTCGGGTTATAGGGTGCTGAGTCACGTGACTCCCTTGGCTGCTGCGTAGGGTGCTGAACCTGGAAAATTGCCGATTGGGCGTGGGAAGAAATGGGCGGGAACATTACTGGCATGAAACGTTTAAGAGGCGGAAAAAGAAGAAGGAGCAGTACATCGTCCAACCGAGAGCCAGGTGAAGACGAGCGTTGCACACACAACGCTGGAGCAGATCAAACCGAGCGGGTTTGCAGAGTAATCCGGACGGCTATACAGCGGCAGTGCCTCCTGATTAAACCCTGCTTTTTCAAGTTCACAGCATCATTCCTTTGCCTAATGTGCTCACTCAGAGTTTCCGATCAGATGGAGACTATGACTGCCAACGGAAGGTATGTAGGGTCTGGGACGGGGATGCGTTGGGTTGCCTGTCTAACTGCGAGCTTCTTTGTCCGCTGGCCCCTTTTTCTGCGAGCCTCTTTTTCTGTGGGCTTCTTTTTCCGCGGGTCTCTTTTTCTGTGGGCCTCTTTTTCCGCGGGCCTCTTTGTCCGCGGGCCTCTTTGTCCGCGGGCCTCTTTCTCCGCGGGCCTCATTTTCCATTTGCCCGAGGCCCCCCCGTCTTCTCCCGCCCCATAAACATCATCAAGGACTCTCCTCAGCTTGCCCCAACGCGGCTTCTCTCTGTAAATCGTGCTCCCTAATCTCCCACACTACGCACAATACGAAACCACCCACCCACATTTTTATCTAGGTCATTTGGAGATCCCAGTATAATCCCTGCAGAACACCTCTAGTCGAAGACCTCCGGTGACAACGAGTTCAATCAACCACCCCCTGCTCTCTTCTGTGGGGCAACACCATTCTGAATCCAAATGGTAAATTCTTGCATCCTAAACTTCTGGATGACTCTCCTACGAGGGGTTTGCCAAACGGCTTACCGAAATCCAGGTAGAGATCTTACACGGCTCCAACTTTGTCAATCATCTTCATCGCCTCCTTCAGATTCTGCAGAGTTCACTCCTCACCTCAACCTGTCTTCCACCTCACGTCCATCACTGCCTGTGTGTGTAGTTGTTCATGGTCGGAATTGCTGTTGGTAAGTAGGGTAGAGTCACACCGTGTCTGACCCTGGGTGTGTGTGATAGGATGGTGTGGGTGGAGCTTATTTCTGTGTCGAACCCCAGGGGACTAGGAGAGAGGAGGTTAGTTCACAAATAGAGAAAGCTTGTAGACAGTGCGTGAGGGAGGATAGGCAGGTGTATCCAGAGAGCCGTGCCTGTCACGTGACAACACTGTCCTCACCTGGTCGGAAGTCACACCACATGCCAGTCAACATTTCGTCAACAACTGATCAATGCACAATTAATCATTGGCCACCTTAACTGTCTAGCACCAAGCCGTTAGCCCCCCCCCCCCCCCGGTGAATCACCTGGGCTGGACCCTCCAGCCCCCTGACCTATAAAGGGTGCTCCATGTGCTTGGCTCGCTCTCGTTTTGCCATCCTCGAGGGACCACCCTGCTTCACTCCAGGCTGAAGACTGCAGAACAGCGCTGGAGACACGTGGTACGGTGTGCATTGAATAGGGTTGTGGGAGCGTTTATTGTTGCCCCATACCAGAGAGCCGTGCCTGACCGTAGTCAGGGGTATAAAGTATCGTAGTTACTTTTCCCTTCCTTGTGTGTGTACCCGTGCACCGTCCCCACACCGTTTTCCCGTGTTTTGAACTGCCGACCCGACTTTTCCCACGCTCGTCTATTCTAAGTGCGTTTGTGCGAATATTGTAGCTGCTTGTGTTGCTCTCAAGCTCTTCTCCCCTTGTAAGTAAACTCCTTATTATTAAAACTGTGTGTCCAGAGCCTTTTGAGTTACAGGATTCAGCCATCGAGACGGTCGCCGAGTGGAGCCTCTGGCAGAAGACCCCAGGGCGTAGAGTCCCCCTCGGCTTCTGGACTAAGTTCCGACCTGAAACGGCAGCGCGCTACAGCCCCTTCGAGCGCCTGTTACCTGGCGCTCCTCGCCACAGAACACCAAACAGGCACCGACCCTGTCGTCCTTCGCCCCCATCTCCCCATAATGCGATGGGTCAAGTCCCCTGATTCCACCCACAAAGAGGGCCGTGTCCAAAGGTCCTCCATTGTCAAGTGGCAGCGGTACATTGCGGACCGGGCTGAACCCGGTCCTGAAGTGGTCAGCCGCTTCCATGAACAAGTCATGGCTTTCCCCTAGTCCCAGGACCCTGCCCCGAACATCCCCGAGGTACCACCCTCCCCAGCGTGTTGGGGTAACCCTTCGATTCCCTCGACCCCAACAACAAACTGCATGCCTGGTTCACAGATGGCTCCAGCAGCTGGAAAGGGGGAAAACCACTGTGGAGAGCGGCAGCACTTCATCCCGCGACGGGCAACATTTTGACCACGGAGCGGGAGGAGGTTCCAGTCAACTTGTCGAGCTGGCAGCGGTAGCCCTCACCCTCCAAAACACCACCGGACCAGTCCAGATCTATACCGACTCCTGGGCAGTAGCTAATGCCATTGCGGTGTGGATGGCCCGGTGGCAAGACATGGGGTGGGAAATACACGGTAGTCCCCTCTGGGGACAGCATCACTGGCGTTTCATTTGGGACCAGGCTACCCACAGAAAAATTTCTGTCCACCATGTGGACGCCCATACCCGAAAAGACAACGAAGAGGCAACATTTAACGCCGCTGTGGACCAGGCTGCCGATATATCATCTGCCACCACTTCCACCCCTGACACAGACCCCACTGCACTAGCTGCGTGGGCACACCGCAAAGGTGGCCACTTGGGGGCCGATGGCACGCGGCGCTGGGCTGAACAATTCGGGGTCACCTTGACACTCGATCAATGTAAAACCTCTGTAGATAACTAAGCCATCTGCCAACAAGTCAAGCCACGGGAGTGGCCGATAGGGCCACCGGGCCACATTCGTCGCGGCACGGGAGCGGGTCGGGTATGGCAAATCGACTATATTGGACCGCACCCACGACAAAATAAGAAACAGTATGCCCTGACGATGGTGGACGCATGTTCGGGTGTCATGGTGGCGGTGCCCTGTGAGAGGGCCGACCAGAACGGCACCATCAGAGGATTACAGCACCTCTCCTCTATCTATGGGGTCCCATGGGAGGTACAATCCGATCAGGGCTCACACTTCGCTGGGACCAAAGCCCAGACATGGGCGGCTGAGGCGGGGATCTCGTGGCTGTTCCATATACCCCACCACACCCAGGCATCGGGCTTAATTGAAAGAATGAACTGCCTGCTCAAGGAAAAAATTCGCACTCTGACACCCTCTCGCACGCTGCAGGGGTGGCTAAGTGTCCTTCAGCAGGCTGTTGACCAATTAACCACACGGCCAACTAGCCAAGGGGGATCCCCACTGGCCCGCCACCTGGCACAGTCCCCATCTCCCGACTGGGAAACCACCGAAACCCCAGAGACCGAGGACTCAGGTAGAATATGGATAAGACAGCCACAGGGTCCCCCCTTTTTTGGCATCCTTCAGTCTCATGAGACCATGGATTTCCGCCTTGGAAAGTTCGGGCGCAGGCCTGGGCAGGGTTGTATGGGAGACTGGCAGTTGCCCATGCGGCAAGCTTTCCCTCTCCACGCCACCGATGTTGCCCAAGGGAAGGGCACTAGGACCCATGCAGCTTGGCACCGGTGACGTCGTAGAGCAATGTGTTGTTACGTACCTTGCTCAAGGACACAAACACGCTGCCTCGACTGAAGCTCGAACTCGTGACCTTCAGATCGCCAGACCGATGCCTTATACACTAGGCCACGCGCCAACACTGGGGTCCCCCCAAGAGGGGAGAAAGTGTTGTGCGCGGTCCAGGGGACACCTGTTAGGTCGCCATTCCGGGTAAATCCGATTTGACCTGTCGGCATTTAACCCGACGGGAATGAGTTTCCTCCTGACCCCCCAAACCCCTCCTTCTACAGGACAATGATGCTACGTCAGTCATCCCTCCTGGTCGCTGCGATGATCGGCTTCGTGACAGCTGCCAACACCTTCCTCAGGGTCGCTTACGAGTTTGCCAGCAACACCAACAGATCGGACTGCTGGATCTGCATGTGGGCCCCAGCACACGCTGATGATGCGCTGCCACCCACGCCGATCCCGCTGGATGACATTGAGATGAACTGTTTACGCAGACTGTTTGCTCCTGCTGGTTTTGGTATATCTGTATGGAGGTGGGGGGGGGGGGGGCTGCTGGCAGTCCTCCACCACTCTCCTCCCCGCTACACTTCTCTTCCCTTGATCCCCGATGAGGTGGGTGCTTCGGGAACTGGTATTTCCCTCCCTACAATTTGACCTCCACTCGAGTCCCCACCCTCAGAGTTATCCCACAGCCAATGGAAATGCTGGTGCAGGCTCCACAATGAGCACAGTTCCAACCTTTCAGTCGGTCACAGCGACTGCGAGCGAAACTGGAACCCAGGTGCCCCAGTGACCGCTGCCGACGATGCCGCTAAGCTGGGAGCTCCCTGGACCCTGAACGGGACCCACTGATCCTGCGGCCACCGCGCTTACCGTGGCTCCCCATCAGCTGGTACGGCCGCTGCTTTCCAGCATATGTGGTGCCCTTCATCCACCCCATGAACGATCTTGGGGAGCACCCGGCATACAGCGGCCACTGGGATGAGGGCCATTACAGAGGCAGAGAGGTTCTGGATGATTGCCTTTCCCAGTTATGGTACGGCCCGGCTGTCCCGGGAGGTGATCCAGATGACCAGTGTGCTCGAGACTCTGGCCACCGAGACGGCAGTGACGCTGCAACACACGGAGGATGCCCTCACCCGAACGGTGGCAGAACTGACAGCTGTCAGGATGGTCGCCCTGCAGAACCGAATGGCACTGGACTACCTACTCGCTGCTGATGGTGGAACGTGTGCAGTGGTTGGTAAGGAATGCTGTACCTTTATCCCTGATGAGTCCAACAACATCACCCACTTGGCTGCTCACATTCGGGACTCGGTGGCTAAACTTCAAAAATCGAGGGACCAGCTCCTCCAGCACAACACCTCATGGGGCAATTGGTGGCCGTTTGGGTCCCTGGGGGGTGGTGGACAACTGCCATCCACTAGTCCATCGCACTCATTCTTGTTATTATCGCTATGTTTATACTATGTTGTGCATGCCATATTATTAAGAGTGCGTCTGCCTTTATTTAGCTGCTTAGGAATGGTTACCTCTCGTATATGTTGATATTGTTTTCACTCTCCCTTATGTGTCCTGGCTGTGTCGTGTGTCTTCCGAAGGGTGGGGTGTAACCAGAGAGCCGTGCCTGTCACGTGACTGCACTGCCCTCACCTGTTCTGAAGTCACACCAGCTGCCAGTCAACATTTCGCCCCTCCCAACTAATCAATGCACACTTAACCATTGGCCACCTTAACTGTCTAGCACCAAGCCGTTAGCCCCCGGTGAATCACCTGGGCTGGACCCTCCAGCCCCCTGACCTATAAAGGGTGCTCCATGTGCTTGGCTCGCTCTCTTTTTGCCATCCTCGAGGGACCACCCTGCTTCTCTCCAGGCTGAAGACTGCAGAACAGCGCTGGAGACACGTGGTACGGTGTGCATTGAATAGGGTTGTCGGAGCGTTTATGTTGTCTCTGTACCAGAGAGCCGTGCCTGCCTGTAGTCAAGGGGGGCAGGTTTTGTAGTTACTTTTCCCTTGCTTGTATACGTACCTGTACTCCGTCCCCACACCGTTTTCCTGTGTATTGTACTGCCGACCCGACTTCTCCCATGCTCGTCTATTCTAAGCGCGTTCGTGCGAATATTATAGACGCTTATATTGTTCCCAAGCTTTTCTGCTCTTGTAAATAAACTCATTATTAAAACTGTGTGTCCAGAACTCATGTCTTTGAGACCCAAAGAATCTGTCTCATTTCCACCACAACAGCAGGTGATAGAGAAGAGGAACGCTCAGACCGAAGATGTAGGGGAAAAAGGAAGTAAAAGAAGATAGTAAAGTTGTTTGCACCATTAGGGATAAACAGAGAGTAAGATGTAGAGAACTTTGAATGCATTTATTTTGATGCTAGGAGCATTGTAAGAAAGGTGGATGAGCATGGATTGATACCTTGAAATATGATGTTGTAGCTATTAATGGTTCCAGGAGGGGTGTGATTGGCAACTAATTATTCCTGGATTTCGTTGCTTCAGGTGTGATAGAATCGGAGGGGCAAGAGGGAGAGGTGTTGCATTGCTTGTCAGAGAAAATATTACAACGGTGCTTTGGCAGGATAGACTTGAGGGCTCGTCCAGGGAGGCTAATTGGATGTAATTGAGGAATGGGGAAAAGTGTAGTTACACTTATAGGCGTGTATTATAGATCACCTAATGTGGAGCGAGAATTGGAGGAGCAAATTTGTAAGGATATAGCAGATATTTGTAGTAAGCACAAGGTTGTGATTGTGGGAGATTTTAATTTTCCACACATAGACCGGGAAGCCCATTCTGTGAATGGGCTGGATGGTTTGGAGTTTGTAAAATATGTGCAGGATAGTTTTTTGCAGCAATACATAGAGGTACCGGCTAGCGAAGGGGCAGTGTTGGATCTCCTGTTAGGGAATGAGATAGGTCAGATGATGGAGGTATGTGTTGGGGAGCACTTCGGGTCCAGTGATCATAATGCCATTAGTTTCAATATAATTATGGAGAAGGATAGGTCTGGACCCGGGGTTGAGATATTTGATTGGAGAAAGGCTAACGTTGAGGAGATGCGAAAGGATTTAGAAGGAGTGGATTGGGACAATTTGTTTTATGGGAAGGATGTAATAGAGAAATGGAGGTCATTTAAAGGTGAAATTTTGAGGGTACAGAATCTTTATGTTCCCGTTAGGTTGAAAGGGAAGGTTAAAAGTTTGAGAGAGCCATGGTTTTCAAGGGATATTGGAAACTTGGTTAGGAAAAAGAGAGAGATCTACAATAAATATAGGCAGCATGAAGTAAATTAGGTGCTCGAGGAATATAAAGAATGTAATAAGGTCCTTGAAAAGGTTCCGCATGGAAGGTTAGTTAGGAAGATTCAATCATTAGGTATTAACATTGTTGTAGTAAAATGGATTCAACAGCGGCTGGATGGGAGATGCCAGAGAGTAGCGGTGGATAACTTTTTGTCAGGTTGGAGGCCGGTGACTAGTGGTGTGCCACAGAGATCTGTACTGGGTCAAATTTTGTTTGTCATACATTAACGATCTGGATGATGGGGTGGTAAATTGGATTAGTAAGTATGCAGATGATACTAAGATAGGTGGCGTTGTGGATAATGAAGTAGATTTTCAAAGCTTGCAGAGAGATTTAGGCCAGTTAGAAGAGTGGGCTGAAAGATGGCAGATGGAGTTTAATGCTGATAAGTGTGAGGTGCTACATTTTGGTAGGACTAATCGAAATAGGACATACCTGGTAAATGGTAGGGCATTGAGGAATGCAGTAGAGCAGAGTGATCTAGGAATAATGGTGCATAGTTCCCTGAAGGTGGAATCTCATGTGCATAGGGTCGGAAGAAAGCTTTTGGTATGCTGACCTTTATAATCAGAGCATTGAGTATAGGAGTTGGGATGTAATGTTAAAATTGTACAACACATTGGTAAAGCTGAATTTGGAGTATTGTGTACAGTTCTAGTCACGGAATGATAGGAAAGATATCAACAAAATAGAGAGTACAGAGGAGATTTACTAGAATGTTACCTGGATTTCAGCACCTAAGTTACAGAGAAAGATTGAATAAGTTAGGTCTTTATTCTTTTATTCTTTATTCTGGCCGCACATTTCTCCATTCAGCCCGGCCGGCCGCAGCTTTCCCCTTCAATCCGGCCGGCCGATGCTTTCCCGTTGAACCCGGCCGGCCGATGCTTTCCCCTTCAACCCGGCCGGCCGCAGCTTTGGGGGAGTTTGACGGAGACGAGGCGGAACTGCTTCTCCCAGCGAGTGGTGTATCTGTGGAATTCTCTGTCCATTGAAGCGGTGGAAGCTCCCTCAGTAAATATATTTAAGATGAGGTTCGATGGATTTTTGCATAGTTTGGGGGATTAAGGGTTATTGGGAAAAGGCAGGTAGGAGGAGATGAGTTCATGGCCAGATCAGACATGATCTGATTGAATGGCGGAGCAGGCTCGACGGGCCAGAGGGCCAACTCCAGTTCCTTCTCACGTTCTAACGTAACAAGACGGCTCCGCTCTCTGTCGACTTCTGTCCATAGGCGGGAGTGCGGGAAATATCTCACGCCAGTCGGATCGGCAGACTGGAGAAACGACAAGGAAGTGGAATTGTGTTAAACCGCGGAGAGGCTAAATTCACGGCACCCTCGTAGTCGTTCCCGTTCCCTGGGCTCGGGACACGGTAGCACTGATCTTACCCGCTCCTCCTCCAGTGCACAGCATCGTCTCACTGCCCCGTGCGCGCAGGTACAGGTCCGTGGTAGCCGACAGAGTGGGGAGATTTCAATCCAAATCCCACTGGTCGGAGGGAAAGGTACAAGGGAGGAGTGAGCTGGAAAGTCGGGAGAAGAACAGTCGTAAGAAGCAGAACCTGCTCTCTTCTGCTTCCGAACCCGGAAGCGAGTCGGGTTATAGGGTGCTGAGTCACGTGACTCCCTTGGCTGCTGCGTAGGGTGCTGAACCTGGAAAATTGCCGATTGGGCGTGGGAAGAAATGGGCGGGAACATTACTGGCATGAAACGTTTAAGAGGCGGAAAAAGAAGAAGGAGCAGTACATCGTCCAACCGAGAGCCAGGTGAAGACGAGCGTTGCACACACAACGCTGGAGCAGATCAAACCGAGCGGGTTTGCAGAGTAATCCGGACGGCTATACAGCGGCAGTGCCTCCTGATTAAACCCTGCTTTTTCAAGTTCACAGCATCATTCCTTTGCCTAATGTGCTCACTCAGAGTTTCCGATCAGATGGAGACTATGACTGCCAACGGAAGGTATGTAGGGTCTGGGACGGGGATGCGTTGGGTTGCCTGTCTAACTGTGGGCCTCTTTGTCCGCTGGCCCCTTTTTCTGCGAGCCTCTTTTTCTGTGGGCTTCTTTTTCCGCGGGTCTCTTTTTCTGTGGGCCTCTTTTTCCGCGGGCCTCTTTTTCCGCGGGCCTCTTTGTCCGCGGGCCTCTTTCTCCGCGGGCCTCATTTTCCATTTGCCCGAGGCCCCCCCGTCTTCTCCCGCCCCATAAACATCATCAAGGACTCTCCTCAGCTTGCCCCAACGCGGCTTCTCTCTGTAAATCGTGCTCCCTAATCTCCCACACTACGCACAATACGAAACCACCCACCCACATTTTTATCCAGGTCATTTGGAGATCCCAGTATTAATCCCTGCAGAACACCTCTAGTCGAAGACCTCCGGTGACAACGAGTTCAATCAACCACCCCCTGCTCTCTTCTGTGGGGCAACACCATTCTGAATCCAAATGGTAAATTCTTGCATCCTAAACTTCTGGATGACTCTCCTACGAGGGGTTTGCCAAACGGCTTACCGAAATCCAGGTAGAGATCTTACACGGCTCCAACTTTGTCAATCATCTTCATCGCCTCCTTCAGATTCTGCAGAGTTCACTCCTCACCTCAACCTGTCTTCCACCTCACGTCCATCACTGCCTGTGTGTGTAGTTGTTCATGGTCGGAATTGCTGTTGGTAAGTAGGGTAGAGTCACACCGTGTCTGACCCTGGGTGTGTGTGATAGGATGGTGTGGGTGGAGCTTATTTCTGTGTCGAACCCCAGGGGACTAGGAGAGAGGAGGTTAGTTCACAAATAGAGAAAGCTTGTAGACAGTGCGTGAGGGAGGATAGGCAGGTGTATCCAGAGAGCCGTGCCTGTCACGTGACAACACTGTCCTCACCTGGTCGGAAGTCACACCACATGCCAGTCAACATTTCGTCAACAACTGATCAATGCACAATTAATCATTGGCCACCTTAACCGTCTAGCACCAAGCCGTTAGCCCCCCCCCCCCCACCCCCCCCCCCCCGGTGAATCACCTGGGCTGGACACTCCAGCCCCCTGACCTATAAAGGGTGCTCCATGTGCTTGGCTCGCTCTCGTTTTGCCATCCTCGAGGGACCACCCTGCTTCACTCCAGGCTGAAGACTGCAGAACAGCGCTGGAGACACGTGGTACGGTGTGCATTGAATAGGGTTGTGGGAGCGTTTATTGTTGCCCCATACCAGAGAGCCGTGCCTGACCGTAGTCAGGGGTATAAAGTATCGTAGTTACTTTTCCTTTCCTTGTGTGTGTACCCGTGCACCGTCCCCACACCGTTTTCCCGTGTTTTGAACTGCCGACCCGACTTTTCCCACGCTCGTCTATTCTAAGTGCGTTTGTGCGAATATTGTAGCTGCTTGTGTTGCTCTCAAGCTCTTCTCCCCTTGTAAGTAAACTCCTTATTATTAAAACTGTGTGTCCAGAGCCTTTTGAGTTACAGGATTCAGCCATCGAGACGGTCGCCGAGTGGAGCCTCTGGCAGAAGACCCCAGGGCGTAGAGTCCCCCTCGGCTTCTGGACTAAGTTCCGACCTGAAACGGCAGCGCGCTACAGCCCCTTCGAGCGCCTGTTACCTGGCGCTCCTCGCCACAGAACACCAAACAGGCACCGACCCTGTCGTCCTTCGCCCCCATCTCCCCATAATGCGATGGGTCAAGTCCCCTGATTCCACCCACAAAGAGGGCCGTGTCCAAAGGTCCTCCATTGTCAAGTGGCAGCGGTACATTGCGGACCGGGCTGAACCCGGTCCTGAAGTGGTCAGCCGCTTCCATGAACAAGTCATGGCTTTCCCCTAGTCCCAGGACCCTGCCCCGAACATCCCCGAGGTACCACCCTCCCCAGCGTGTTGGGGTCAACCCTTCGATTCCCTCGACCCCAACAACAAACTGCATGCCTAGTTCACAGATGGCTCCAGCAGCTGGAAAGGGGGAAAACCACTGTGGAGAGCGGCAGCACTTCATCCCGCGACGGGCAACATTTTGACCACGGAGCGGGAGGAGGTTCCAGTCAACTTGTCGAGCTGGCAGCGGTAGCCCTCACCCTCCAAAACACCACCGGACCAGTCCAGATCTATACCGACTCCTGGGCAGTAGCTAATGCCATTGCGGTGTGGATGGCCCGGTGGCAAGACATGGGGTGGGAAATACACGGTAGTCCCCTCTGGGGACAGCATCACTGGCGTTTCATTTGGGACCAGGCTACCCACAGAAAAATTTCTGTCCACCATGTGGACGCCCATACCCGAAAAGACAACGAAGAGGCAACATTTAACGCCGCTGTGGACCAGGCTGCCGATATATCATCTGCCACCACTTCCACGCCTGACACAGACCCCAGTGCACTAGCTGCGTGGGCACACCGCAAAGGTGGCCACTTAGGGGCCGATGGCACGCGGCGCTGGGCTGAACAATTCGGGGTCACCTTGACACTCGATCAATGTAAAACCTCTGTAGATAACTAAGCCATCTGCCAACAAGTCAAGCCACGGGAGTGGCCGATAGGGCCACCGGGCCACATTCGTCGCGGCACGGGAGCGGGTCGGGTATGGCAAATCGACTATATTGGACCGCACCCACGACAAAATAAGAAACAGTATGCCCTGACGATGGTGGACGCATGTTCGGGTGTCATGGTGGCGGTGCCCTGTGAGAGGGCCGACCAGAACGGCACCATCAGAGGATTACAGCACCTCTCCTCTATCTATGGGGTCCCATGGGAGGTACAATCCGATCAGGGCTCACACTTCGCTGGGACCAAAGCCCAGACATGGGCGGCTGAGGCGGGGATCTCGTGGCTGTTCCATATACCCCACCACACCCAGGCATCGGGCTTAATTGAAAGAATGAACTGCCTGCTCAAGGAAAAAATTCGCACTCTGACACCCTCTCGCACGCTGCAGGGGTGGCTAAGTGTCCTTCAGCAGGCTGTTGACCAATTAACCACACGGCCAACTAGCCAAGGGGGATCCCCACTGGCCCGCCACCTGGCACAGTCCCCATCTCCCGACTGGGAAACCACCGAAACCCCAGAGACCGAGGACTCAGGTAGAATATGGATAAGACAGCCACAGGGTCCCCCCTTTTTTGGCATCCTTCAGTCTCATGAGACCATGGATTTCCGCCTTGGAAAGTTCGGGCGCAGGCCTGGGCAGGGTTGTATGGGAGACTGGCAGTTGCCCATGCGGCAAGCTTTCCCTCTCCACGCCACCGATGTTGCCCAAGGGAAGGGCACTAGGACCCATGCAGCTTGGCACCGGTGACGTCGTAGAGCAATGTGTTGTTACGTACCTTGCTCAAGGACACAAACACGCTGCCTCGACTGAAGCTCGAACTCGTGACCTTCAGATCGCCAGACCGATGCCTTATACACTAGGCCACGCGCCAACACTGGGGTCCCCCCAAGAGGGGAGAAAGTGTTGTGCGCGGTCCAGGGGACACCTGTTAGGTCGCCATTCCGGGTAAATCCGATTTGACCTGTCGGCATTTAACCCGACGGGAATGAGTTTCCTCCTGACCCCCCAAACCCCTCCTTCTACAGGACAATGATGCTACGTCAGTCATCCCTCCTGGTCGCTGCGATGATCGGCTTCGTGACAGCTGCCAACACCTTCCTCAGGGTCGCTTACGAGTTTGCCAGCAACACCAACAGATCGGACTGCTGGATCTGCTTGTGGGCCCCAGCACACGCTGATGATGCGCTGCCACTCACGCCGATCCCGCTGGATGACATTGAGATGAACTGTTTACGCAGACTGTTTGCTCCTGCTGGTTTTGGTATATCTGTATGGAGGTGGTGGGGGGGGGGGGGTGCTGGCAGTCCTCCACCACTCTCCTCCCCGCTACACTTCTCTTCCCTTGATCCCCGATGAGGTGGGTGCTTCGGGAACTGGTATTTCCCTCCCTACAATTTGACCTCCACTCGAGTCCCCACCCTCAGAGTTATCCCACAGCCAATGGAAATGCTGGTGCAGGCTCCACAATGAGCACAGTTCCAACCTTTCAGTCGGTCACAGCGACTGCGAGCGAAACTGGAACCCAGGTGCCCCAGTGACCGCTGCCGACGATGCCGCTAAGCTGGGAGCTCCCTGGACCCTGAACGGGACCCACTGATCCTGCGGCCACCGCGCTTACCGTGGCTCCCCATCAGCTGGTACGGCCGCTGCTTTCCAGCATATGTGGTGCCCTTCATCCACCCCATGAACGATCTTGGGGAGCACCCGGCATACAGCGGCCACTGGGATGAGGGCCATTACAGAGGCAGAGAGGTTCTGGATGATTGCCTTTCCCAGTTATGGTACGGCCCGGCTGTCCCGGGAGGTGATCCAGATGACCAGTGTGCTCGAGACTCTGGCCACCGAGACGGCAGTGACGCTGCAACACACGGAGGATGCCCTCACCCGAACGGTGGCAGAACTGACAGCTGTCAGGATGGTCGCCCTGCAGAACCGAATGGCACTGGACTACCTACTCGCTGCTGATGGTGGAACGTGTGCAGTGGTTGGTAAGGAATGCTGTACCTTTATCCCTGATGAGTCCAACAACATCACCCACTTGGCTGCTCACATTCGGGACTCGGTGGCTAAACTTCAAAAATCGAGGGACCAGCTCCTCCAGCACAACACCTCATGGGGCAATTGGTGGCCGTTTGGGTCCCTGGGGGGTGGTGGACAACTGCCATCCACTAGTCCATCGCACTCATTCTTGTTATTATCGCTATGTTTATACTATGTTGTGCATGCCATATTATTAAGAGTGCGTCTGCCTTTATTTAGCTGCTTAGGAATGGTTACCTCTCGTATATGTTGATATTGTTTTCACTCTCCCTTATGTGTCCTGGCTGTGTCGTGTGTCTTCCGAAGGGTGGGGTGTAACCAGAGAGCCGTGCCTGTCACGTGACTGCACTGCCCTCACCTGTTCTGAAGTCACACCAGCTGCCAGTCAACATTTCGCCCCTCCCAACTAATCAATGCACACTTAACCATTGGCCACCTTAACTGTCTAGCACCAAGCCGTTAGCCCCCGGTGAATCACCTGGGCTGGACCCTCCAGCCCCCTGACCTATAAAGGGTGCTCCATGTGCTTGGCTCGCTCTCTTTTTGCCATCCTCGAGGGACCACCCTGCTTCTCTCCAGGCTGAAGACTGCAGAACAGCGCTGGAGACACGTGGTACGGTGTGCATTGAATAGGGTTGTCGGAGCGTTTATGTTGTCTCTGTACCAGAGAGCCGTGCCTGCCTGTAGTCAAGGGGGGCAGGTTTTGTAGTTACTTTTCCCTTGCTTGTATACGTACCTGTACTCCGTCCCCACACCGTTTTCCTGTGTATTGTACTGCCGACCCGACTTCTCCCATGCTCGTCTATTCTAAGCGCGTTCGTGCGAATATTATAGACGCTTATATTGTTCCCAAGCTTTTCTGCTCTTGTAAATAAACTCATTATTAAAACTGTGTGTCCAGAACTCATGTCTTTGAGACCCAAAGAATCTGTCTCATTTCCACCACAACAGCAGGTGATAGAGAAGAGGAACGCTCAGACCGAAGATGTAGGGGAAAAAGGAAGTAAAAGAAGATAGTAAAGTTGTTTGCACCATTAGGGATAAACAGAGAGTAAGATGTAGAGAACTTTGAATGCATTTATTTTGATGCTAGGAGCATTGTAAGAAAGGTGGATGAGCATGGATTGATACCTTGAAATATGATGTTGTAGCTATTAATGGTTCCAGGAGGGGTGTGATTGGCAACTAATTATTCCTGGATTTCGTTGCTTCAGGTGTGATAGAATCGGAGGGGCAAGAGGGAGAGGTGTTGCATTGCTTGTCAGAGAAAATATTACAACGGTGCTTTGGCAGGATAGACTTGAGGGCTCGTCCAGGGAGGCTAATTGGATGTAATTGAGGAATGGGGAAAAGTGTAGTTACACTTATAGGCGTGTATTATAGATCACCTAATGTGGAGCGAGAATTGGAGGAGCAAATTTGTAAGGATATAGCAGATATTTGTAGTAAGCACAAGGTTGTGATTGTGGGAGATTTTAATTTTCCACACATAGACCGGGAAGCCCATTCTGTGAATGGGCTGGATGGTTTGGAGTTTGTAAAATATGTGCAGGATAGTTTTTTGCAGCAATACATAGAGGTACCGGCTAGCGAAGGGGCAGTGTTGGATCTCCTGTTAGGGAATGAGATAGGTCAGATGATGGAGGTATGTGTTGGGGAGCACTTCGGGTCCAGTGATCATAATGCCATTAGTTTCAATATAATTATGGAGAAGGATAGGTCTGGACCCGGGGTTGAGATATTTGATTGGAGAAAGGCTAACGTTGAGGAGATGCAAAAGGATTTAGAAGGAGTGGATTGGGACAATTTGTTTTATGGGAAGGATGTAATAGAGAAATGGAGGTCATTTAAAGGTGAAATTTTGAGGGTACAGAATCTTTATGTTCCCGTTAGGTTGAAAGGGAAGGTTAAAAGTTTGAGAGAGCCATGGTTTTCAAGGGATATTGGAAACTTGGTTAGGAAAAAGAGAGAGATCTACAATAAATATAGGCAGCATGGAGTAAATTAGGTGCTCGAGGAATATAAAGAATGTAATAAGGTCCTTGAAAAGGTTCCGCATGGAAGGTTAGTTAGGAAGATTCAATCATTAGGTATTAACATTGTTGTAGTAAAATGGATTCAACAGCGGCTGGATGGGAGATGCCAGAGAGTAGCGGTGGATAACTTTTTGTCAGGTTGGAGGCCGGTGACTAGTGGTGTGCCACAGAGATCTGTACTGGGTCAAATTTTGTTTGTCATACATTAACGATCTGGATGATGGGGTGGTAAATTGGATTAGTAAGTATGCAGATGATACTAAGATAGGTGGCGTTGTGGATAATGAAGTAGATTTTCAAAGCTTGCAGAGAGATTTAGGCCAGTTAGAAGAGTGGGCTGAAAGATGGCAGATGGAGTTTAATGCTGATAAGTGTGAGGTGCTACATTTTGGTAGGACTAATCGAAATAGGACATACCTGGTAAATGGTAGGGCATTGAGGAATGCAGTAGAGCAGAGTGATCTAGGAATAATGGTGCATAGTTCCCTGAAGGTGGAATCTCATGTGGATAGGGTCGGAAGAAAGCTGGCCTTTATAAATCAGAGCATTGAGTATAGGAGTTGGGATGTAATGTTAAAATTGTACAAGACATTGGTAAGGCCGAATTTGGAGTACTGTGTACAGTTCTGGTCATGGAATTATAGGAAAGATATCAACAAAATAGAGAGTACAGAGGAGATTTGCTAGAATGTTACCTGGATTTCAGCACCTACGTTACAGAGAAAGATTGAATAAGTTAGGTCTTTATTCTTTTATTCTTTATTCTGGCCGCACATTTCTCCATTCAGCCCGGCCGGCCGCACCTTTCCCCTTCAACCCGGCCGGACGCAGCTTTCCTCTTCAACCCGGCCGGACGCTGCTTTCCCCTGCACCGCGGCAGAAATTCATGAAAATAACATCGCTCCAACTGTTAAGCTCGGTGGTGGATCGATCATGCTTTGCGTTGGTTTTGCAGCCAGTGGCATGGGGAACATTTCATTGGTAGAGGGAAGAATAAATTCAATTCAATACCAGGAAATTCGAGAAGCAAACATCACACCGTCTGTAAAAAAGCTGAAGATGAAAAGAGGATGGCTTCTACAACAGGATAATGATGGTAAACACACCTCAAGAGGCGCAAGCTGAAGGTTTTGCTATGGCCTTCACAGTTTGACCCTGGAAGTGTGTGATGGGACAGTGTGGAGGGAGCTTCACTCTGTGTTTGACCCCGGGAGTTTGTGATGGGACAGTGTGGAGGGAGTTTCACTCTGTGTCTGACCCCGGGAGTGTGTGATGGGACGGTGTGGAGGGAACCTCACTCTGTGTCTGACTCCAGGAGTGTGTGATGGGACGGTGTGGAGGGAGTTTCACTCTGTGTCTGACCCCGGGAGTGTGTGATGGGACGGTGTGGAGGGAGATTCACTCTGTGTCTGACCCCGGGAGTGTGTGAAGGGACAGTGTGGAGGGAGCTTCACTCTGTGTCTGACCCCGGGAGTGTGTGATGGGACGGTGTGGAGGGAGTTTCACTCTGTGTCTGACCCCGGGAGTGTGTGATGGGACGGTGTGGAGGGAACCTCACTCTGTGTCTGACTCCAGGAGTGTGTGATGGGACGGTGTGGAGGGAGTTTCACTCTGTGTCTGACCCCGGGAGAGTGTGTGATGGGACGGTGTGGAGGGAGTTTCACTCTGTGTCTGACCCCGGGAGTGTGTGATGGGACGGTGTGGAGGGAGCTTCACTCTGTGTCTGACCCCGGGAGTGTGTGATGGGACAGTGTGGAATGGTGCTTCACTTTGTGTCTGACATCTCAATTCCTTTCCAATTGTGTCTGATTGTTTAAAAGTAAGCCTTCGCCCCTCAGAACCTGTTTAAAACTTATTCTCACTTTGAACCTCTGCTTGAGTTTTTTCATACCTCCACCTAATGTCATATTCTTCTATCTGGTTATAACATCAATGTTATAGAGATAAATAGCAAATTAATGTGGTCAATGTTGATTTCCTGCATCTGATCTTTGCAGCAGTGAGCTGAGTCGGGGTGACTGGCCAGCAAGACCAGGAAATAGCTCATGGACTTCAGGAAGGAGAAGTCGGGAGAGCACTTTCCCTGACGGGTCTGTGGGGAACATGTGGGCAGTTCCTGGGTGTTAATGTCTTCAGAGGATCTGCCATGGGCCCAGCACATACCGAACATACAACCATGAAGAACAGACACTGAGGTGTCTGCTTTCTTGTAAGTTGAAGGATATTTGCCTGCCATTGAAGACTTTGAAAACATCCAAAAGATGTTTTGTGGAAATCATCCTGACTGTTGCATTATAGCCAGGTATGGGAGCTCCAGTGCAGAGCAACACAAAAAACTACAGAGTGGTGGGACTGAGCCAGTACATCACGGGTTCGACTGTTCCTGCCATTGAGAACATCTAAATGAGGCAATGTCTGCAGAAGGCAATATTCATCATCAGGGACCCCACCATCAGCACAATACCCTCTTCTCAAGGCCACTATTACACAGCAGGTAGAGGAGTGCCCCAGACAGATGACAGTGGTAGGCCGGGTAGACAGGAGGAAGGGGAAGGACAGAGTGAAGAACAGCTGCTTCCCTACTGTTATCGGGCACCTAAACCCTCCCCCCTGCAAAACTCTGACACAAGATATTCTCAGAAATCCAGAGCAATTCACATAATAACGGTCCTGATTAAAGGTCTTGGCCTGAAATGGAAACTGTTTGATCATTTCCATAGATGCAGACTGATCTGCAGAGTTCCTCCAGTATTTTGTGTGGAAGAACTCTGACACAACCTCCAGATCACCTCCCCAAGACAGATCTCTGGATTGTCTCTCTGACATGAACGTCTGGATTATACCCCCGACTTGACCTCCAGATCACCTCCCCGACACGACCTCTGGATCATCTCACCGATATGGACCTGCGATTCGTCTCCCTTGTAAAAACTGTAGGTTCCCCGAGTCCTCCAGCGTCGGAGCCAGGAAGGACAGAGCTGTGTGCAGTCTGGATGGCATCTGCGCCGGAATCTCGTCAAGCGAACAGAGTGTGAGGGACGGGAGTTCATAAGGGCGTCTGTGCACAGGGACAGCAGTGATCTGGTGAAGCAGTCAGCACTGCAGTGTTTGTACACCCGCTGTGGGCCATGGGGCCTCAGTAGACACCCGGGACATCCCACCAATTCACCCAATCTATCGCTGCTGTACCCAACACTGGAGCTTGTTCAACACCCAGCCACCATTGTCCATCCACTCACCCTTTACCCTCACCACCTCACCCACTATGTTGCTATTGTTCACCCTTCCTGGTTATTCCTCACTCTCACACTCTCTCTTACTCCTCTCCTCCCTATTCACCCTCTGCTTCCCTCAGTCCTCCTACCCCTTCCCTCCTATCCCCTCTACATCCTTTTCCCGCAGCTTTCCCCTTCAACCCGGCCGGCCGCAGCTTACCCCTGCACCGCGGCAGAATTTCATGAAAAGAACACATCTGTTGAGCATCCGGGCTGACAGGAACCAGATGGGCCGAAGGGCCTGTCTCTGTGATGTGTGACTCCGTGTCACCGATCCTGGGAGACAAGCCGTGTGGGATAGACGTTCTTCCTGCTCCCGTTGTCCTGGGTTCACAAACCCTCCCCAAGAGACCCGTCCAACCACCGGAGAACGTGGATCTACAGAGAGCAGCTCACTCCTGAGACAGACCGGCCGTGTTTTACAGCTGTGGTGTGGCCCGGCCCAGACAGGGGAATGTGGGAGACGGGTTGTCTACCCTCCTCAGGCAATGTCTCGGAAGCCCATGTCTGCTGGGATGGACGGAGGTAAGGTGTGAGACACCACTACGAGTGCTGATGTGCAGATGGTAATTCCAGGTGAGGCTTCCCATTCTCCACCTGGAGGTTGAAGGGAACTTCTGGACAATGCAGGAGCAGAATGAGACCATTCGGCCCATTGAGATCACTGCTCCATTCAGTCAGGAGCGATATTTCTCAATCCCATCCTCCCACCTTCTCCTCGAGAGGCTAGAGTGGATATCGGACTGCTGGAATTTGATACTGCAAGTTTCTGGAATCTCGCTTGGCTACAACTGACCCAGGCTATCGTTGCCTTTAAACCTTGCCTTACTGAAACTTCCACAGCTGAATGTGTTGATCTTACTTCTTGGGGAAAGTAACTGTTTTTGAGTCTGGTGGTCCTGGCGTGGATGCTGTGTAGCCTTCTCCCTGATGGGAGTGGGACAAGCAGTCCGTGAGCATGGTGGGTCAGACCCTTCATGATGTTATTGGCCCTTTTCCAGCACCTTGAAGGTGGGTAGGCTGGATGCAGTGATTCAGCTTTTAGGATGCCCTCTGTGCATCTGTAGAAACAGAATCAGAATCAGGTTTCATATCACCGGCATATGTCATGAAATTTGTTAACTTTGCAGTACAATGCAATGCAAGTTATAGAAAAGAACTGAATTACACTAAGGGTATATATTGACATTAAATAGTTAAATAACTAGTGCAAAAACAAAAACAGTGGTTAGGTCGTGTTCCTGGGTTCAGTGTAAATTCAGAAACCCCATGGCAGAGGGGAAAAAGCTGTTCCTGAATCACTGAGTGTGTGACTTCAGTCTTCTGGACCTCCTTCCTGATGGTAACAATGAGAAGAGGGCATGTCCTGGGTGGTGGGGGTCCTTAACGGTGGATCCACCTTTTCAGAATCAGAATCCTTTATTATCGCCAAGTATGAGGACACATACAGGGAATTTGATGCCGGTTTCCCTGAGCTCTCTCTGTACAGAATTAAAAGCAAACAAAAACAATAGTGCAAATAATCATAAACTATATACAATGAGGTCCCCCTCATTGAATGTACAAGTGGACTTGATTTATAATAGACTCAAATTCAAGTGTTCATAAGACTGATGGCATACGGAAAGAAACTGTTCTTGTACCTATTTGTTCTGGCATACAGTGACCTAAAGCACCTACCAGAAGGAAGGAGTTGGAACAGGTGATGACCAGGGTGTGATGGGTCTACAATAACGCTGCTTGCTCGCTTCCTGACTCTAGATGCATATAAGTCCTGGATCGGGGGCAGCTTCACACCAATAATCCTTTCCACAGCCCTGACGGTTCTTTGGAGTCTATTCTTGTCTTGTTTGGTAGCTGATCCAAACCAGATAGTGATGGATGAACAGAGAACAGACTGGATTATTCCTGAATAGAATTGAATCAGCAGCTCCTGAGGCAGGTTGTACTTCCTGAGTTGACGTAGGAAATACAATCTCTGCTGAGCCTTTTTGATAAGAGTGTCCGCGTTGGGTGTCCACTTCAGGTCCTGGGAGATTGTGACACCCAGAAATCTGAAGGTCTCCACAGCAGACACAATACTGTTGAGTATAGTGAGTGGGGGGAGTATTGGGGGGCTCCTCCTGAAGTCCACTGTCATCTCCACAGTCTTGAGCGTATTTAGCTCCAGATTGTTCTGACCACACCAGAGGGCCAGCGTTCCACCTCCCGTCTGTAAGCAGACTCATCACTGTCTCGGATAAGGCCAATGACAGTTGTGTCATCTGCAAACTTCAGGAGTTTAACAGATGGATCCTGTGAGGTGCAGTCATTAGTGTAAAGGGAGAAGAGCAGTGGGGAGAGCACACATCCCTGGGGGGCACCGGTACTGATTGTCCGGGTGCTAGAGATGATGCTCCCCAGCCTCTCTTGCTGCAGCCTGTCAGGAAGCTTGTGATCCACTGACAGATGGCGGGGGAGACAGTAAGCTGGGTGAGTTTGGAGTGGAGGATTTCTGGGACGATTATATTAAACGCCGAGCTGAAGTCAACAAACAGGACCCTCACAGAAGTTCCTGGGTTGTCGAGGTGTTGTAGAATGTAATGCAGTCCCGTATTAACTGCATCATCCACTGACCTATTTGCCCGATAAGCAAACTGCAGGGGGTCCAGCAGGGGGCCAATGATGTCCTTCAGGTGAGGCAACACTAGTCTCTCAAAGGACGTCATGACCACAGATGTCAAAGCAACAGGCCTGTAGTCATTTAGTCCCTTGATAGTGGGTTTCTTAGAGACTGGAATGATAATTTCTCAGTGACCACTGCTTGAAGATGTATTGGATATTACAAAGGCTGGTGTCCATGACTAACTTTACAACTCTCTGCAGTTCACTTCCATCCTGTGCAATGGCACTCCAGCCCACCCCCCTCCAGACCAGACGGTGATGCGACCAGTCTGAATGCTCTCCACGGAACATCCGTAGACATTTGCAAGTGCTTTAGGTGACAGACCAAATCTCCTTAAACTCTGAATGAAATACAGACACTGTCTTGCCTTCTTTACAGTTCCATCGATATGTTGGCACCCGGTTATCCCTCAGATAATATCACTCAGGAACCTGAAATTGCTCACTCTCTCCACTTCTGATCCCACTGAGAATCCCTCGACCGTGTTCCCTTGTCTTATCCTTTCAAATCCGCTCTTTCATCTTGCTGACGTTGAGTGCAAGATTGTTACTCCGGCACCACTCAACTAACTCCTATATCTCACTCCTGTACGCCCTCTTGTCACCACCTGAGATTTTGTCAACAATGGTTGGATCATCAGCAAATTTATAGATGATATCTGAGCTGTGCCTAGCCTCACATCATGGGTGTAGAAAGAGTAGAGCAGTGGGCTAAGCACACATCCCTGTGGTGCATCAGCATTGGAAATAGTATCTCCACCTCACTGATAATCAATCTGAACAGACTGTAGTCTTCCCGTTCGGAAGACGAGGATCCAGTTGCAGAGGGAGGTACAGAGGCCCAGGTTCTGTAGCTTTTCAGTCAGGACTGTAGAGATGATGGTGTTAAACACTGAGCTATAGTCAATAAACAACACCCTGGCTTAGATACTGTATTGTCCAGGTGATCCACAGCCGTGTGGAGAGCCAATAAGGACATGTCTGCCGTAGACCTATTGTGGCAAGAGGCATATTGCAGTGGGTCCAGATCCTGGCTGAGGCAGGAGTTGATTCCAGTCATAACCAACCTCTCAAAACACATCGTCACCGTAGATGTAAATGCTACTGGATGATAGTCACTGAGGCATCTCACACTGCTCTTCTTGGGCACTGGTAGAATGGTCCCCACCGTCACGGACACAACCCTCCCCACCGTAACAGACACAACCCTTCCCACCATCACAAACACAACCCTCCCCACCATCACGGACACAACCCTCCCCACCGTCAGACACAACCCTCCCCACCATCACCGACACAACCCTCCCCTCCATCACGGACACAACCCTCCCCACCGTCACTGACACAACCCTTCCCACCGTCACCGACACAACCCCGCCCCCCCACCGTCACTGATACAACCGTCCCCTCCATCATGGAGACAACCCTCCCCTCCATCTCGGACACAAGCCCCCTCCATCATGGACACAACCCTCCCACCATTCAAGAAGGCAGCTTCCATTCTCACTCACCATTCGGGACATACCGTCTTCTCATTACTGGCATCTGGAAGCTCATATACAACTTCTGAGGACAGCCTCTGCCCCTCTGACATCAGATTTCTGAACGGTCCATGAACACGGCCTTCATCAACCGTGAGATTGAGTTTAAGAGCACGAGGTAATGTTGAAGCTATACAGGACCCTGGTCAGACCCCACTTGGAGTACTGTGCTCAGTTCTGATCAGCTCACTACAGGAAGGATGTGGAAAGTATAGAAAGGGTGCAGAGGAGATTTACAAGGATGTTGCCTGGATTGGGGAGCATGCCTTATGAGAATAGGTTGAGTGAACTTGGCCTTTTCTCCTTGGAGCGATGCAGGATGAGAGGTGGTCTGCTAGAGGTGTATAAGATGATGAGAGGCAATAATCAAGTGGATCGTCAGATTCTTTTTCCCAGGGCTGAAATGACTATCACGAGAAGCCACAGTTTTAGGGTATTTGGAAGTAGGTACAGTGGAGATGTCAGGGGTAAGATTTTTACGCAGACAGTGGTGAGTGCGTGGAATGGGCTGCTGGCAACGGTGGTGGAGGCAGATACGATAGGGTCTTTTAAGAGACTCCTGGACAGGTAAATGGAGCTTAGGAAAATAGAGAGCTATGGTAACTTTAGTTAATTTCTAAAGTAAGTGCATGTTTGGCACAGCATTGTGGGCCAAAAGCCTGTATTGTGCTGTAGTTTTTTCTATGCTCCATGTATTCTCTACAAATTGATGTGTGTCTGTCTAAGAGCATCTGAACTGCCTGTATTGTATCTGCCTCCACCAACTCCCTTGGCAGCACACTCTAGGCAGCCACTGCTCTCTACAATTTCCAATATCGTTATCCTTCAATATACCAATTTATGTGGAAAGTGTGCTCTCTAATGTTAGACTGGGGGAAGGACACCGGTTGTCTGCTCTCTCTGCCTCTCATAATCTCACAACTGGGATGAGATGTCTGCAGGGATGGACGGAGGTAAGGTGCGGGACACCACTACGAGTGCAATGTACAGACGGTAATTCCAGGTGAGGCTTCCCATTCCCTACCTGGAGGTTGAAGAGAGCTTCTAGAGGATGTAGGAGCAGAATGAGGCCATTTGGCCCATTGACTCTACTGCTCCATTCAGTCAGGAGTTATACTTCTCAATTCCATCCTCCCACCTTCTCCTCGAGAGGAAAGAGTGGATATCGGACTGCTGGAATATGATACTGGACTTCTCCAGTTGTTGTCGTGATGGGAGATTTTGTTTTCCCAAATATCGATTGGCATCTCCCTAGAGTGAGGGGTTTAGATGGGGTGGAATTTGTTAGGTGTGTTCAGGAAGGTTTCTTGACACAATATGTAGATAAGCCTACAAGAGGACTTGATTCAATATTGGGAAATGAACCTGATCAGGTGTCAGATCTCTCAGTGAGAGAGAATTTTCAAGATAGTGATCATAATTCGATCTCCTTTACAACAGCACTGGAGAGGGATAGGAACAGACAAGTTAGAAAAGTGTTTCATTGGATTAAGGGGAATTATGAGGCTACCAGGCAGGAAATTGGAAGCTTCTATTGGGAACAGATGTTCTCAGGGAAAAGTACAGAAGAAATGTGGCAAATGTTCAGGGGATATGTTTGTGGAGTTCTGCATAGGTATGTTTCAATGAAACAGGGAAGATTTGGTTGGGTACAGGAACCGTGGTGTACAAAGGCTGTATTAAATCTAGTCAAGAAGAAAAGCTTACAAAAGGTTCAGAGAGCTGGGTAATGTTAGCAATCTAGGAGATTCTAAGGCTAACAGGAAGGAGCTTGTGAAGGAAATTAGGAGAGCCAGAAGGGGCCATGAGAAGGCCTTGGTGGACAGGATTAAGGAAAACCCCAAGGCATTCTACAAATATGAGAACAGCAAGCGGAGAAGACATGAAAGAATAGGACCAATCAGGTGGGATAGTGTGTATGGAACTGTTTTCTCCCAGTAGGGAGTAGTTTTTAGTTCCAAGTGCTCCTGTCACGTTTTGTCACCCTGTAACCTTATCCTTCAATCTCTCTGTATTATGGAGGATAGCATGTGTATAAATGTCTCTCTCCAGCAGACCTCATCACATTCATCATGACTCCAGTATTTCTACTATTTTTTACTGTTTCTTAATTGTACATATGATTTTTTTACGTTCTATCGCTGAGCAGCGTGAACCATCTGACTAGCCTATCAGAGTTCTCTTTGGGAACTAGTCGACTTCATCAGCATTTCTGATCTGGCTATTGTTCACGATTGCACATAATTAAAAATTGGAGGAAATAGCAGAGGTGCTTAATGAATACTTTACTTCAGTATTCACGATGGAAAAGGATCTTGGTGATTGTAGTGATGACTTGCAGCAGACTGAAAAGCTTGTGCATGTAGATATTAAGAAAGAGGATGTGTTGGAGCTTTTGGAAAGCATCAAGTTGGATAAGTCGCCGTGACCAGATGAGATGTACCCCAGACTACTGTGGGAGGCGAGAGAGGAGATTGCTGAGCCTCTGGCGATGATCTTTGCATCATCAATGAGGATAGGAGAGTTCTGGAGGATTGGAGGGTTGCGGATGTTGTTCCTTTGTTCAAGAAAGGGAGTAGAGATAGTCCAGGAAATTATAGACCAGTGAGCCTTACCTCAGTGGTTGGTAAGTCGATGGAGAAGATCCTGAGAGGCAGGATTTATGAACATTTGGAGAGGTATAATATGATTGGGAATAGTCAGCATGGCTTTGTCAAGGGCAGGTCATGTCTTACGAGCCTGATTGAATTTTTTGAGGATGTGACTAAACACATTGATGAAGGAAGAGCAGTAGATGTAGTGTATATGGATTTCAGCAAGACATTTGATAAGGTACCCCATGCAAGGCTTATTGAGAAACTAAGGGGAATGGGATCCAAGGGGACATTACTTTGTGGATCCAGAACTAGCTTACCCACAGAAGGCAAAGAGTGGATGTAGACGGGTCATATTCTGCATGGGGGTCGGTGACCAGTGGTGTGCCTCAGGGATCTGTTCTGGGACCCTTAATCTTCATGATTTTTATAAATGACCTGGAAGAGGAAGTGGAGGGATGAGTTAGTAAGTTTGCTGATGGACGTGTTGTGGATAGTGTGGTGGGTTGTCAGAGGTTACAACAGGACATTGATAGGATGCAAAACTGGGCTGAGAAGTGGCAGGTGGAGTTCAACCCAGATAATTGTGAAGTGGTTCATTTTAGTAGATGGCAGAATATAGTATTAACGGTAAGACTCTTGGTAGTGTGGAGGATCTTGGGGTCCGAGTCCATAGGACACTCAAAGCAGCTGCGCAGGTTGACTCTGTGGTTAAGAAGGCGTACGGTGTATTAGCCTTCATCAATCGTGGAATTGAATTCAGGAGGTACGAGGTAATGTTGCAGCTGGTCAGGACCCTGTTCAGACCCCAGTTGGAGGACTGTGCTCAGTTCTGGTCGTCTCACTGCAGGAAGGATATGGAAACCACAGAAAGGGTGCAGAGGAGATTTACAAGGATGTTGCCTGGATTGGGGAGCATGCCTTATGAGAGTAGGTTGAGTGAACTCGGTCTTTTCTCCTTGGAGCGATGGAGGATGAGAGGTGACCTGATAGAGGTCTATGAGATGATGAAAGGCATTGATCATGTGGATAGTCAAAGGCTTTTTCCCAGGGCTGAAATAGCTGCCACATGAGGGCCCAGGTTTAAGGTGTTTCAGAGTAGGTACAGAGGAGATGTCAGGGGTAAGTTTTTTACCAGAGAGTGGTGAGTTCGTGGAATGGGCTGCTGGTAAAGGTGGTGGAGGCGGATACCATAGGGTCTTTTAAGAGACTTTTGGATAGGTACATGGAGCTTAGAAAAATAGAGGGCTATGGGTAACTGTAGTAATTACTAAGGTAGGGACATGTTCGACTCAACTTTGTGGACCAAAGTGCCTGTATTGTGTTGTAGGTTTTCTATGTTTCTATCTAAAACATAGTATCAAATTAAAAGCTAATGTGTACAAATTCACAAAGATTAGTGGGAGACTGGAGAATTGTGAAAACTTTAAAAAGCAACAGAAACAACTAAACAAGAAATAAGGAAAGGGAAGATAGAGTATGAAAGTAAATTAGCACAAAATATAAAAACAGATAGCACAAGTTTTTATAAATATATAAAGCCGAAGAGGGTGGCTAAAGTCAACGTAGATCCATTGGAAGTCAAGAAGGGGAAATTGATATTGGGTGATAACGAAATGGCTGAGGCATTGAACGACTATTTTGTGTTGGTCTTCACGGTGGAGGACACGTCTAATATGCCAAAGGAAGATATTATGGACGAAATGGGAGGTGAGGACCTCAATAAAATCACTGTCACTAAAGAGATAGTGATGAGCAGGCTAGAGGGCCTGAAGGTAGATAGGTCCCCTGTTCCTGATGGGATGCATCCCAGGGTGCTGAAGAAATTGGCGGAGGTTATAGTAGACACATTGGTAATCATTTATCAAAATTCTCTGGACTCTGGGCAGGTCCCGGTGGATCGGAAGACAGCAATTGTCACGCCACTTTTTTAAAAAGGATATAGGCAAAAGACGGGCGACTATAGGCCAGTTATCTTAACATCTGTAGTCGGGAAAATGCTTGAAGCTGTCATTAACAAAGAAATAGAGAAACATTTAGAAAGGGGTGGTTCCATTAGACAGACGCAGCATGGATTCAGAAAGGGCAGGTCCTGTTTGACAAACTTACTGGAGTTCTTTGAGGACATTATGAGTGCAGTGGATAGAGGGGAACTGGTGGATGTCGTATACTTGGATTTCCAGAAGGTGTTCGATAAGCTGTCACACAAGAGACTTATATATAAGATACGGATTCATGGAGTCAGAGGAAGTGTATTTGCATAGATAGTGGATTGGTTAACCAATGGAAGGCAGTGAGTTGGTATAAATGGGTGTTTCTCCGGTTGGCAGTCTGTGGTGATTGGGGTGCCGTAGTGGTTGGTGCTGTTTACCATTTACATCGATGATTTGGAAGAGGGGACTGAGTGTAGCATAGCAAAATTTGCTGATGCCACTAAACTGAGTGGAAAAGCAAATTCCTCAGAGGATGTAGAGAGTCTACAGAGGGATATAGATAGGTTAAGTGAGTGGGCCAAGGTCTGGCACCTGGAGTACAACGTTGGTAAATGCGAGATCAGGCACTTTGGAAGGAATAAAAGAAGTGCAGATTATTATCGAAATGGTGAAAGATTTCAGCATGCTGTTGTGCAGATGGACTTGGGAGTGCTTGTTCATGAATCGCAAAATGTTGGCTTGCAGGTACGACAGGTTATTAAGAAGGCAAACGGAATGTTGGCCTTCATTGCTAGAGGGATTGAATTCAAGAACACGGAGGTCATGCTGCAACTGTACAGGGTACTGGTGAGGCCGCACCTGGAGTACTGTGTGCAGTTCTGGTCTCCATACTTAAGGAAAGATATACTGACTTTGGAGGCAGTGCAGAGGAGGTTCACCAGGTTGATTCCAGAGATGAAGGGGTTAACCTATGAGGAGAGATTGAGTCGCCTGGGACAATACTCTCTGGAATTCAGAAGAATGAGAGGGGATCTTATAGAACATACAAAATTTTGAAAAAGATAGATAAGATAGAAGTAGGAAAGTTGTTTCCATTGGTAGCTAGACGAGAACTAGAGGACATTGCCTCAAGTTTTGGGGAGAAGATTTAGGACGGAGATGAGGAGAAACTGTTTTTCCCAGAGAGTGGTGAATCTGTGGAATTCTCTGCCCAGGGAAGCAGGTGAGGCTTCCTCACCAAATATATTTAAGAAACAGTTAGATAAGTTTTTTCTGAGAAAGTTAATTAAGGGTTATTGGGGTAAAGGCAGATAGATGGAGCTGAGTTTGGGGACAGATCAGCCATGATCTTATTGAATGGCGGGGCAGGCTCCATGGGCCAGATGGCCTACTCCTGCTCCTATTTCTTATGTTCTTATAGATTTAAGGTGCTTGGAGGTAGGTACAGAGGAGATATCAGGGGTTAGTTTTTTGCCAGAGTGGTGAGTGCGTGGAATGGGCTGCTGGCAATGGTGGTGGAGGCAGATATGATAGGGTCTTTTAAGAGACTCCTGGACAGGCTATGGGTAACCCTAGGTAATTTCTGAAGTGAGTCCATGTTCAGAACAGCATTGTGGGCCGAAGGGCCTGTATTGTGCTGTCGTTTTTCTATGTTCAATATATTCTCTACAAATTGATGTGTGTCTGTCTAAGAGCATCTGAACTGCCTGTATTGTATCTGCCTCCACCAACTCCCTTGGCAGCACACTCTAGGCAGCCACTGCTCTCTACAATTTCCAATATCGTTATCCTTCAATATACCAATTTATGTATAAATTACATGAATATAATTATACATAATTATTTACGGGCCCAGATGGCGTCCCGGGACGGGTTCCCTGGGCCTGTGCAAGCGAGCTAGCTGGAGTGTTTGCTGACATCTTCAACTGCTCCCTGCTTCAGTCTAAGATCCCCTCGTGTTTTAAGAAGGCAACGATAATCCCGGTGCCGAAGACAAACAAGGTGGCATGCCTGAATGACTATCGACCTGTGGCTCTAACATCAATTGCTATGAAGTGCTTCGAGCGATTGGTTATGGCACACATCGACCATAACCTACCGGTCAACCTCGATGCTTTGCAATTCGCCTACCGGAGCAACAGGTCAACAGCAGATGCCATCTCTCTGGCACTACATTCCTCCTTAGAACACCTGGAGAATAAAGACGCATATGTAAGGCTCCTTTATATTGACTACAGTTCTGCCTTTAATACCATCATTCCAAATAAACTGATTCCTAAGCTCCGGAACCTGGGTCTTAGCACTCAGATCTGCAGCTGGATCTTCAATTTCCTCACAGACAGGACCCAGGCTGTAAAAATAGGGGACAAGCTCTCCTCTACAATCACTCTGAGCACCGGTGCCCCACAAGGCTGTGTACTCAGCCCCCTGCTGTACTCACTGTACACCCATGATTGTGGAGCCAAGTTTCCATCGAACTCAATATATAAGTTTGCTGATGACACCGCAATTGTAGGCCGTATCTTGGGTAATGATGAGTCTGAGTACAAAGAGGAAGTTAAGAACCTGGTGGCATGGTGCGAAGACAATAACCTATCCCTCAATGTCAGCAAGACGAAGGAATTGGTTGTTGATTTCAGAAGGAGTAGCAGACTGCACGACCCCATCTACATCGGTGGTGCACAGGTGGAACAGGTCAAAAGCTTGTTCCTCGGTGTGAATATCACAAATGACTTGACTTGGTCTAACCAATCAGAGTCCACTGCCAAGAAGGCCCACCAGTGCCTTCACTTCCTGAGAAAGCTGAAGAAATTTGGCCTGTCCCCTAAAACCCTCACTAATTTTTATAGGTGCACCGTAGAAAGCATTCTTCTAGGGTGCATCACAACCTGGTATGGAAGCTGTCCTGTCCAAGACTGGAAGAAGCTGCAGAAGATCGTGAACATAGCCCAGCACATCACACAAACCAATCTTCCATCCTTGGACTCACTTTACACCACAGCACTCACAGTGCTGCCAGGATAATCAAGGACAAAGCCCACCCAGCCAACACACTTTTTGTCCCTCTTCCCTCCGGGAGAAGGTTCAGGAGCATGAAGACTCGTACGGCCAGATTTGGGAACAGCTTCTTTCCCACTGTGATAAGACTGCTGAACAGATCCTGACCCACATCTGGGCCGTGCCTTCCAAATATCCGGACCTAACTTGCACTACCTTACTTTCCCTTTTCTATTTTCTAATTATGATTTATAATTTCAAATTTTTATTATATTTACTTGGATTTGTACTTCAGGGAGCACAAAGCGCAGAATTAAATATCGCTGTGATGATTGTACGCTCTTGTATCAATTGTTTGGTGACAATAAAGTATGGGCAAAGTGTGCCCTCTAGTGTTAGACTGGGGAAGGACACCGGCTGTCTGCTCTCTCTGCCTCTCATCATCTCATGACTATCAGGTCTCCCGTCAGATTCCGCAGCTCCACAGAAAACAAATCCAGTTTGTCCAACCTCTCCTTCTCGTTCAATCGAGATAACAGGTTGGAACGTTGTTCATTGGAGTTTATGAGGCTGAGGGGTGACCTTACAGAGGGGTATAAAATCATGAAGAGGATGGATGGGGTGAATGCACAATCTTTCACCCAAGGTGATGGAATGCAGTACCAGAGGGAACGAGCTTGAGGTGAGAGATTTAATGGGAACCTGAGGGGCATCATTTTCAACGAGAGGGTGGTCCGTACATGGAATGAGCAGCCTGAAGCAGGTACAGTAACAATATGTAAAAGCCTCTCGGAGAGGTACATGGATAGGAAGGGTTTTGGGATAAATGCATGCAAGTGGGACTGGCTCTGATGAGCATCCGGGCTGACAGGGACCAGATGGGCCAAAGGGCCTGTCTCTGTGAAGTGTGACTCCGTGTCACCGATCCTGGGACACAAGCCATGTGGGATAGACGTTCTTCCTGCTCCCGTTGTCCTGGGTTCACAAACCCTCCCCAAGAGACCCGTTCAACCACCGGAGAACGTGGATCTACAGAGAGCAGCTCACACCTGAGACAGACCGGTCGTGTTTTACAGGTGTGGTGTGGCCCGGCCCAGACAGGGGAATGTGGGAGACGGGTTGTCTACCCTCCTCAGGCAATGTCTCGGAAGCCCGTGTCTGCTGGGATGGACAGAGGTAAGGTGTGAGACACCACTACGAGTGCTGATGTGCAGACGGTAATTCCAGGTGAGGCTTCCCATTCTCCACCTGGAGGTTGAAGGGAACTTCTGGACGATGCAGGAGCAGAATGAGACCATTCAGCCCATTGAGATCACTGCTCCATTCAGTCAGGAGTGATATTTCTCAATCCCATCCTCCCACCTTCTCCTCGAGAGGCAAGAGTGGATATCGGACTGCTGGAATATGATACTGGAGAGGTAATAACGGAGGGGGGGAGGGTGGGGGGTGATTGTTGGGTGTAGTCGAAGTATTTTGCATCTGTCTTCACTGTGGAAGACAGCAGCAGTTTGTCAGAACTTGGAGAGTGTCAGGGCAGAAGTGAGTGTTATTACTATTACACAGAAGGTGCTTGGGCAGCTGAAGGTAGATAAGTCACCTGCACAAGATGGACACTTAGGGTTCTGAAGGAGCTGGCTCAATGGATTATGGAGGGACAAGTAGTGATCACTCAGTAAGTCTGACCTCAATGGTTCAGATGATATTGGAGGATGAGGTTTATTGATGATAATGTTCTGGAGTACTGACAGTCAGATGATAAAACAGGCCATAGTCAACATGGTTTCCTTCAGGAGATATCTTTCCTGACAAATCTGATGGGATTTGATAAGGAAATTACAGACAGGACAGACAAGGATGAGTCAGTGGATGTTGCTTATTTGGATTTCCAGAAGGTCTTTGACAAGGTCCCACTCATGAGGCTGCTTAACCGGATAAGAACCCGTGGTTTTACAGGAAAGGTACTAGCATGGATGGAAGATTGGCTGACTGGCAGAAGGTAAAGAGTAGACTTTTCTGTGAGAGTCTGCAGACGGATGTATATATATAGATAGATATCGATGGATAGATAGAGATAGATAGAGATATAGATATAGATTAAGTGAGTGGGCAAGGGTCTGGCAGATGGAGTACGATGTTGGTAAATGTGAGGTCACCCACTTTGGAAGGGAAAATGAAAGAGCAAATTGCAGCATGCTGCTGAGCTGTGCTTGTGCATGAATCACAAAAGGTTGGTTTGCAGGTACAGCCGGCCATCAAGCAGGGAAATGGGATGTTGGCCTTTATTGCTGGAGAGATTGAATTCAAGAGCAGGGAGGTTATGCTGCAACTGTACAGGGTACTGGTGAGGCCACACCTGGAGTACTGTGTGCAGTTCTGGTCTCCTTACTTGAGGAAAGATATGCTGGCTTTGGAAGTGGTGCAGAGGAGGTTCACCAGGATGATTCCAGACATGAGGGGGTTAGACTACGAGGAGCGATTGAGTTGCCTGGGAATGTACTCTCTTGAATTCGGAAGAATGAGAGGAAATCTTATAGAAGCATGTAAAATTATGAAAGGGATAGATAAGACAGAGGCAAGAAAGTTGTTTCCACTGGTAGCTGAGATTAGAACTAGTGGACATAGCCTCAAGATTCAGGGAGAATATTTTGGACGGAGTCGAGGAGGAACTGCTTTTCTCAAAGAGTGGTGAATCTGTGGAATTCTCTGCCCAATGGAGCAGTGGAGGCTACCTCAGTAAATATATTTAAGATAAGGTTGGATGGATTTTTGCAGAGTTGGGGAATTAAGGATTATGGGGGAAGGCAGGTAGGAGGAGATGAGTCCATGATCAGATCACCATGATCTGATTGAATGGCGGAGCAGGCTCGATGTACCAGATGGCCAACTCCTGCTCCTATTTCTCATGTTGATTATGTTTATGTTCTTTATTGTCACCTTTCTGTCAGCGTAAACCAGTCTGGTATTCTCCTCCGGTCTCCCTCATTAACAAGGCATTTTCACCCAAACAACTGTCGCTCAATGGAAGCATTTTGTTGGTCATTTTTCTGCATCATCCTCCATAAGAGACTGTTGTGCTTGCAAATCCCAGGAGATCAACATATTCTGAGATACTCAAACCACCCCATCTGGCACCAACAATCACTCCACAGTCAAAGTCACTTTGATCACATTTCCTCCCCTTTTTAATGATTGGTCTGAACAGCAACTGAACCTCTTGACCGTGCCTGCATGCTTTGCTGCATTGAGTTGCTGCCACATGATTGGCTGATTAGATATTTTCATTATTGAGCAGATGTACAAGTGTACCGAACATGGGTCACTGAGTGTATTTGAAACAGAGGTTGATAGGTTCAAGATAAGTAAGGGGTTAAGAGTTACCTCAAAGACAGTGTGACACAGGAGCAGAATTAGGACATTCAGACAATCAAGTCTACTCTGTCATTCCATTATGGCAGATTTACTGTCCTTCACAACTCCGTTCTTCTACCTTCTCCCATAACTTCTGATGCCCATACTAATCAACTACCTGAGGTTGTGCCCTCTGGTCCCAGACATCCGCACCATCGGTAACATCCTCTCCACATCCACTCTATCTAAGCCATTCAATATTCGATAGGTTTCAATGGGATCCCCCCTCATTCTTCTAAACTCCAGCGAGTACAGGCCCAGAGCCGTCAAACGATCCTCATACATTAACCCTTTCATTCACAGCACCTCCTCTCGGCCCTCTCTGATGCCAGCACAATTTTTCTTAGAAAATGGGCCCAAAACTGCCCATAGTACTCTGTACAGTCTGACCAATGCCTTTTAAAGGCTCACCATTGCTGTATTCTTGTCCTCTCAAAACGAGTGCTAACATTATATTTGCCTTCCTTACCACTGACTCAAATTCCAAGCTAACCTTTAGGGCAGGGTGTCCCAACCTGGGGTCCACAGACACCTCGGTTAATCGTAGGGGTGGGGATCCCCTGCTTTTGAGAATCCTGCACAAGGACTCCCAAGTCTCTTTGCACCTCTTTCCCCATTTAGAAAACAGTCCATACTTCTACCAAAGTGCATGTCAATACGCTTCCCAAGATTGTATTCTCTCTGCCACTTCTTTGAGGAAAGAGAAGCAGAATAAAGGGTGTAAAGGTAGTAAGGTAGAAGGGCTAAAGTGGGTGTACTTCAATGCAAGAAGCATCAGGAACAAAGGTGATGAACTGAGAGCTTGGATACATACATGGAATTATGATGTAGCGGCCATTACGGAGACTCGGCTGGCACCAGGGCAGGAATGGATTCTCAATATTCCTGGATTTCAGTGCTTTAAAAGGGATAGAGAGGGGAGGAAAGGGGAGAAGGGGTGGCATTACTGGTCAGGGATACTATTACAGCTGCAGAAAGGGTGGGTAATGTAGCAGGATCCTTTTTTGAGTCAGTATGGGTGGAAGTCAGGAACAGGAAGGGAGCAGTTACTCTACTGGGGATATTCTGTAGGCCCCCTGGTGGCAGCAGAAATACCGAGGAGCAGATTGGGAGGGAGAATTTGGAAAGGTGCAAAAATAACAGGGTTGTTATCGTGGGTGACTTTAACTTCCCTAGTATTGATTGGCACTTGATTAGTTCCAAGGGTTTAGATGGGACGGAGTTTGTTAAGTGTGTCCAGGATGGATTCCTGTCTCAGTATGCTGACAGGCCGACTGGGGGAATGCCATACTAGATCTAGTATTAGATAACGAACCAGGTCAGGTCACAGATCTCTCAGTGGGTGAGCATCTGGGGGAAAGTGATCACCGCTCCCTGGCCTTTAGCATTATCATGGAAAAGGATAGAATCAGAGAGGACAGGAAAATGTTTAAATGGGGAAGGGCAAATTATGAGGCTATAAGGCTAGAACTTGTGGGTGTGAATTGGGATGATCTATTTGCAGGGAAATGTACTATGGACATGTGGACGATGTTTAAGGATCTCTTGCAGGATGTTAGAGATAAATTTGTCCCGGTGAGAAAGATAAAGAATGGTAGGGTGAAGGAACCATGGGTGACAAGTGAAGTGGAAAATCTAGTCAGGTGGAAGAAGACAGCATACATGAGGTTTAGGAAGCAAGGATCAGATGGGTCTATTGAGGAATATAAGGTGGCAAGAAAGGAGCTTAAGAAGGGGCTGAGAAGAGCAAGAAGGGGGCATGAGAAGGCCTTGGCGAGTAGGGTAAAGGAAAACCCCAAGTCATTCTTCAATTATGTGAAGAATAAAAGGATGACAGGAGTGAAGGTAGGACCGATTAGAGATAAAAGTGGGAAGATGTGCCTGGAGGCTGTGGAAGTGAGTGAGGTCCTCAATGAATACCTCTCTTCGGTATTCACCACTGAGAGGGAACTTGATGACGGTGAGGACAATATGAGTGAGGTTGATGTTCTGGAACATGTTGATATTAAGGGAGAGGAGGTGTTGGAGTTGTTAAAATACATTAGGACGGATAAGTCCCCGGGGCCTGATGGAATATTCCCCAGGCTGCTCCAGGAGGAGAGGGAAGAGATTGCTGAACCTCTGGCTAGGATCTTTACGTCCAAGTTGTCCACGGGAATGGTACCGGATGATTGGAGGGAGGCGAAAGTTGTCCCCTTGTTCAAAAAAGGTAGTAGGGATAGTCCGGGTAATTATAGACCAGTGAGTCTTACGTCTGTGGTGGGAAAGCTGTTGGAAAAGATTGTTAGTGATAGGATCTATGGGCATTTAGAGAATCATGGTCTGATCAGGGACAGTCAGCATGGCTTTGTGAAGGGCAGATCATGTCTGACAAGCCTGATAGAGTTCTTTGAGGAGGGGACCAGGCATATAGATGAGGTTAGTGCAGTGGATGTGATCTACATGGATTTTAGTAAGGCATTTGACAAGGTTCCCCACGGTAGGCTTATTCAGAAAGTCAGAAGGCATGGGATCCAGGGAAGTTTGGCCAAGTGGATTCAGAATTGGCTTGCCTGCAGAAAGCAGAGGGTCGTGGTGGAGGGAGTACATTCAGATTGGAGGGTTGTGACCAGTGGTGTCCCACAAGGATCTGTTCTGGGACCTCTACTTTTCATGATTTTTATTAACGATCTGGATGTGGGGGTGGAAGGGTGGGTTGGCAAGTTTGCAGACGACACAAAGGTTGGTGGTGTTGTAGATATTGTAGACGATTGTCGAATATTGCAGAGAGACATTGATAGGATGCAGAAGTGAGCTGAGAAGTGGCAGATGGAGTTCAACCTGGAGAAGTGTGAGGTGGTACACTTTGGAAGGACAAATTCTAAGGCAGAGTACAAAGTCAATGGCAGGATACTTGGTAGTGTGGAGCAGCAGAGGGATCTGGGGGTACACGTCCACAGATCCCCGAAAGTTGCCTCACAGGTAGATAGGGCAGGTAAGAAAGCTTATAGGGTGTTTGCATTCAGAAGTCGAGGGATAGAGATTAAGAGACGTGATGTAATGATGCAGCTCTATTAAACTCTAGTTAGGCCACACTTGGAGTACTGTCTCCAGTTCTGGTCGCCTCACTATAGGAAGGATGTGGAAGCATTGGAAGTCACTTTGATCACATTTCCTCCCCTTTCGAATGACTGGTCGGAACAGCAACTGAACCTCTTGACCGTGCCTGCATGCTTTGCTGCATTGAGTTGCTGCCACATGATTGGCTGATTAGATATTTTCATTATTGAGCAGATTGACAGGTGTACTGAACATGAGGCCATTGGATGTATTTGAAGCAGAGGCTGATTGGTTCAAGATAAGTAAGGGATTAAATGTTACCTCAAAGACAGTGTGACACAGGAGCAGAATTAGGACATTCAGACGATCAAGTCTACTCTGTTATTCCATCATGGCTGATTTACTATCCTTCTCAACTCCGTTCTTCTACCTTCTCCCATAACTTCTGATGCCCATACTAATCAACAACCTGAGGTTGTGCCCTCTGGTCCCAGACGTCCGCACCATCGGTAACATCCTCTCCACATCCACTCTATCTAAGCCTTTCAATATTCGATAGGTTTCAATGGGATCTCCCCTCATTCTTCCAAACTCCAGCGAGTACAGGCCCAGAGCCGTCAAACACTCCTGATACGTTAACCTTTTCATTCACAGAACCTTCTCTGGACCCTCTCGGATGCCAGCACAATTTTTCTAACATGAGGGGCCCAAAACTGCCCATAGTACTCTGTGCAGTCTGACCAATGCCTTTTAAAGTCTCACCATTGCTGTATTCTTGTCCTCTGAAAACGAATGCTAATGCTATATTTGCCTTCCTTACCACTGACTCAAATTCCAAGCTAACCTTTAGGGCAGGGTGTCCCAACCTGGGGTCCACAAACACCTCGGTTAATCATAGGGGTGGGGATCCCCTGCTTTTGAGAATCCTGCACAAGGACTCCCAAGTCCCTTTGCACGTCTTTCTCCATTTAGAAAACAGACCGTACCTTCGTTCCTTCTACCAAAGTGCATGTCCATACGCTTCCCAAGATTGTATTCTCTGCCACTTCTTTGCCCATTCTCCTAATTTGTCTGTTCTTCTGCAGACTCCCAGCTTCCTCAACACTACTCGCCCCTCAACCTATCTTTGTATCGTCCTTAAACTTGGCCTAAAAACTATCAATTCGGCCACGCAAATCATAACTATACTAACTTGTTCATCTGACCTCAATGGTTCAGATGATATTGGAGGATGAGGTTTATTGATGATAATGTTCTGGAGTACTGACAGTCAGATGATAAAACAGGCCATAGTCAACATGGTTTCCTTCAGGAGATATCTTTCCTGACAAATCTGATGGGATTTGATAAGGAAATTACAGACAGGACAGACAAGGATGAGTCATGGATGTTTCTTATTTGGATTTCCAGAAGGTCTTTGACAAGGTCCCACTCATGAGGCTGCTTAACCGGATAAGAACCCATGGTTTTACAGGAAAGGTACTAGCATGGATAGAAGATTGGCTGACTGGCAGAAGGTAAAGAGTGGACTTTTCTGTGAGAGTCTGCAGACGGATGTATGTGTATATAGATAGATATAGATGGATAGATAGAGATAGATAGATACAGATATAGATATAGATTAAGTGAGTGGGCAAGGGTCTGGCAGATGGAGTACAATGTTGGTAAATGTGAGGTCATCCACTTTGGAAGGAAAAATGAAAGAGCAAATTGCAGCATGCTGCTGAGCTGTGCTTGTGCAGGAATCACAAAAGGTTGGTTTGCAGGTACAGCCGGCCATCAAGCAGGGAAATGGGATGTTGGCCTTCATTGCTAGAGGGATTGAATTCAAGAGCAGGGAGGTCATGCTGCAACTGTACAGGGGACTGGTGAGGCCGCACCTGGAGTACTGTGTGCAGTTCTGGTCTCCTTACTTGAGGAAGGATATGCTGGCTTTGGAAGCAGTGCAGAGGAGGTTCACCAGGATGATTCCAGACATGAGGGGGTTAAACTACGAGGAGAGATTGAGTTGCCTGGGAATGTACTCTCTTGAATTCAGAAGAATGAGAGGAAATCTTATAGAAGCATGTAAAATTATGAAAGGCATAGATAAGACAGAGGCAAGAAAGTTGTTTCCACTGGTAGCTGAGATTAGAACTAGTGGACATAGCCTCAAGATTCAGGGAGTATATTTTGGACGGAGACGAGGAGGAACTGCTTTTCTCAAAGAGTGGTGAATCTGTGGAATTCTCTGCCCAATGGAGCAGTGGAGGCTACCTCAGTAAATATATTTAAGATAAGGTTGGATGGATTTTTGCAGAGTTGGGGAATTAAGGATTATGGGGGAAGGCAGGTAGGAGGAGATGAGTCCATGGTCAGATCACCATGATCTGATTGAATGACGGAGCAGGCTCGACGGGCCAGATGGCCAACTCCTGCTCCTATTTCTCATGTTGATTATGTTTATGTTCTTTATTGTCACCTTTCTGTCAGCGTAAACCAGTCTGGTATTCTCCTCCGATCTCCCTCATTAACAAGGCATTTTCACCCAAACAACTGCCGCTCAATGGAAGCATTTTGTTGGTCATTTTTCTGCATCATCCTCCATAAGAGACTGTTGTGCTTGAAAATCCCAGGAGATCAACATATTCTGACATACTCAAACCACCCCATCTGGCACCAACAATCACTCCACAGTCAAAGTCACTTTAATCACATTTCCTCCCCTTTCTAATGATTGGTCTGAACAGCAACTGAACCTCTTGACTGTGCCTGCATGCTTTGCTGCATTGAGTTGCTGCCACATGATTGGCTGATTAGATATTTTCATTATTAAGCAGATGTACAGGTGTACCGAACACAGGTTCCTGAGTGTATTTGAGGCAGAGGTTGATAGGTTCAAGATAAGTAAGGGGTTAAGAGTTACCTCAAAGATGTTGTGACACAGGAGCAGAATTAGGACATTCAGACGATCAAGTCTACTCTGTCATTCCATCATGGTGGATTTACTATCCTTCTCAACTCCGCTATTCTACCTTCTCCCATAACTTCTGATGCCCATACTAATCAACAACCTGAGGTTGTGCCCTCTGGTCCCAGACATCCGCACCATTGGTAACATCCTCTCCACATCCACTCAATCCAAGCCTTTCAATATTCGATAGGTTTCAATGGGATCTCCCCTCATTCTTCTAAACTCCAGCGAGTACAGGCCCAGAGCCATCAAATGCTCTTCATACGTTAACCCTTTCGTTCACAGAACCTCCTCTCGGCCCTCTCTGATGCCAGCACAATTTTTCTTAGATAAGTGCCCGTAGTACTCTGTGCAGTCTGTCCAATGCCTTTTAAAGGCTCACCATCGCTGTATTCTTGTCCTCTGAAAACAAATGCTAATACTATATTTGCCTTCCTTACCACTGACTCAAATTCCAAGCTAACCTTTAGGGTAGGGTGTCCCAACCTGGGGTCCACAGACACCTCGGTTAATCGTAGGGGTGGGGATCCCCTGCTTTTGAGAATCCTGCACAAGGACTCCCAAGTCTCTTTGCACCTCTTTCCCCATTTAGAAAACAGTCCATACTTCTACCAAAGTGCATGTCCATACACTTCCCAAGATTGTATTCTGTCTGACACTTCTTTGAGGAAAGAGAAGCAGAATAAAGGGTGTAAAGGTAGTAAGGTAGAAGGGCTAAAGTGGGTGTACTTCAATGCAAGAAGCATCAGGAACAAAGGTGATGAACTGAGAGCTTGGATACATACATGGAATTATGATGTAGTGGCCATTGCGGAGACTTGGCTGGCACCAGGGCAGGAATGGATTCTCAATATTCCTGGATTTCAGTGCTTTAAAAGGGATAGAGAGGGGGGGAAAGGGGAGGAAGGGTGGTATTACTGGTCAGGGATACTATTACAGCTGCAGAAAGGGTGGGTAATGTAGCAGGATCCTTTTTTGAGTCAGTATGGGTGGAAGTCAGGAACAGGAAGGGAGCAGTTACTCTACTGGGAGTATTCTGTAGGCCCCCTGGTGGCAGCAGAGATACCGAGGAGCAGAATGGGAGGCAGAATTTGGAAAGGTGCAAAAATAACAGGGTTGTTATCGTGGGTGACTTTAACTTCCCTAGTATTGATTGGCACTTGATTAGTTCCAAGGGTTTAGATGGGGCAGAATTTGTTAAGTGTGGCCAGGATGGATTCCTGTCTCAGTATGTTGACAGGCCGACTAGGGGGAATGCCATACTAGATCTAGTATTAGGTAACGAACCGGGTCAGGTCACAGATCTCTCAGTGGGTGAGCATCTGGGGGAAAGTGATCACCGCTCCCTGGCCTTTAGCATTATCATGGAAAAGGATAGAATCAGAGAGGACAGGAAAATTTTTAATTGGGGAATGGCAAATTATGAGGCTATAAGGCTAGAAATTGCGGATGTGAATCGGGATGATGTTTTTGCAGGGAAACGTACTATGGACATGTGGATGATGTTTAAGGATCTCTTGCAGGTTGTTAGGGATAAATTTGTCCTGGTGAGGAAGATAGAGAATGGTAGGGTGAATGAACCATGGGTGACAAGTGAAGTGGAAACTCTAGTCAGGTAGAAGAAGGCAGCATACATGAGGTTTAGGAAGCAAGGATCAGATGGGTCTATTGAGGAATATAGGGTAGCAAGAAAGGAGCTTAAGAAGGGGCTGAGAAGAGCAAGAAGGGGGCATGAGAAGGCCTTTGCGAGTAGGGTAAAGGAAAACCCCAAGGCATTCTTCAATTATGTGAAGAACAAAAGGAGGACAGGAGTGAAGGTAGGACCGATTAGAGATAAAAGTGGGACGATGTGCCTGGAGGCTGTGGAAGTGAGTGATGTCCTCAATGAATTCTTCTCGTCGGTATTCACCACTGAGAGGGAACTTGATGACAGTGAGGACAATATGAGTGAGGTTGATGTTCTGGAGCATGTTCATATTAAGGGAGAGGAGGTGCTAGAGTTGTTAAAATACATTAGGACGGATAAGTCCCCGGGGACTGACGGAATATTCCCCAGGCTGCTCCACGAGGCCAGGGAAGAGATTGCTGAGCCTCTGGCTAGGATCTTTATGTCCTCGTTGTCCACAGGAATGGTACTGGAGGATTGGAAGGAGGCGAATGTTGTCCCCTTGTTCAAAAAAGGTAGTAGGGATACTCCGGGTAATTATAGACCAGTGAGCCTTACGTCTGTGGGTGGAAAGCTGTAGGAAAAGATTCTTAGAAATAGAATCTATGGGCATTTAGAGAATCATGGTCTGATCAGGGACAGTCAGCATGGCTTTGTGAAGGGCAGATTGTGCCTAACAAGCCTGATAGAGTTCTTTGAGGAGGTGACCAGGCATATAGATGAGGGTAGTGCAGTGGATGTGATCTACATGGATTTTAGTAAGGCATTTGACAAGGTTCCACACGGTAGGCTTATTCAGAAAGTCATACGGCATGGGATCCAGGGAAGTTTGGCCAGGTGGATTCAGAATTGGCTTGCCTGCAGAAGGCAGAGGGTCGTGGTGGAGGGAGTACATTCAGATTGGAGGGTTGTGACTAGTGGTGTCCCACAAGGATCTGTTCTGGGACCTCTACTTTTTGTGAGTTTTATTAACGACCTGGATGTGGGGGTAGAAGGGTGGGTTGACAAGTTTGCAGACGACACAAAGGTTGGTGGTGTTGTAGATAGTGTAGAGGATTGTCGAAGATTGCAGAGTGACATTGATAGGATGCAGAAGTGGGCTGAGAAGTGGCATATGGAGTTCAACCCAGAGAAGTGTGAGGTGGTACACTTTGGAAGGACAAACTCCAAGGCAGAGTACAAAGTCAATGGCAGGATACTTGGTACTGTGGAGGAGCAGAGGGATCTGGGGGTACATGTCCACAGATCCCTGAAAGTTGCCTCAGAGGTAGATAGGGTAGTTAAGAAAGCTTATCGGGGGTTAGCTTTCATATGTAGAGGGATAGAGTTTAAGAGACACGATGTAATGATGCAGCTCTATAAAACTCTAGTTAGGCCACACTTGGAGTACTGTGTAAAGTTCTGGTCACCTCATTATAGGTAGGATGTGGAAGCATTGGAAAGGGTACAGAGGAGATTTACCAGGATGCTGCCTGGTTTAGAGAGTATGGATAATGATCAGAGATTAAGGGAGCTAGGGCTTTACTCTTTGGAGAGAAGGAGGATGAGAGGAGACATGATAGAGGTGTACAAGATATTAAGAGGAATAGACAGAGTAGACAGCCAGTGCCTCTTCCCCAGGGCACCACTGCTCAGTACAAGAGGACATGGCTTTAAGGTAAGGGGAGGGAAGTTCAAGGGGGATATTAGAGGAAGGTTTTTCACTCAGTATTTTCAGGAGTATTTGTGATTGCAGAATGTCTTACCAATGTTGCAACAACTAGGATACTTTGTCACATTTGTGACGAGTATACACTAAGATCTCAAGGACGGAAATTGACTCCTCTTATTAAGAAAGCCTTTACTGTTCTTTGGGTGGAAAATTGGTGATTCAGACAAAGCCTGGGCTCCTCACGTTGTTGCACAACATGCGCTGTCCATCGTAAAGCTTGGCTCGGAGGTGCTCGGAAGTCAATTCTGTGCTGTCCTGATGATATGGCGGGAGCAGAAGGATCATGTGACAGACTGCTACGTCCGTCTGACCAGCGTGTCTGGTGTCTCGGCTAAAAACAAGAAATCCATTGAGTGCCCCAATCTCCCTTCATCAACCTGCAGACACTCTCACACAAACACACAACCAAAACACACCCTCACACACAACCTATAACTTGTTGCCACAGATGGCTGTGGAGGCCAAGTCACTGGGTATATTTAAGGCTGAGATTGATGGATTGGTCAGGGATGAAGGGATACGGGGAGAAGGCAGGAGATTGGGGCTGAGAGGGAAAAATGGTTCAGCTATGTTGGAATGCTAGACTAGACTTGATGGGCCAAATGGCCTAATTCTGGTCTTACATTTTATGGTCAATGTCAGGAAAGCCAAGAGCTGATTACAGACTATAGGAGGAAACCGGAGGTACATGAGCCAGTCCTCACTTGGGCATCAGAGGCAGAGGGAGTCAGTTAGGTAAAAATTCCTTGGCATTATCATATCAGGGGATCTGTTCTGGGACCGGCATGTAAGCGTCATTACAAAGGCTCAACTTCACCTCTACTTTCTTACTTGTGTAGATTCACTTGTCACCAAAAACTGAGAAAGTTCTAACGATGTAGAGTGGAGAACATTCCAGCTGGTTGCATCACAGCCTGGTGTGGAAACACCAATGCCCAAGGACGGAAAATGCTGAAGAAAGTGGTGGATACAGTCCAGTCCATCACAGGCATTCCCAGGAATGGGCACATTTACAAGGAACACTGCCACAAGGAAACAGCGTCCATCATCAAAGACCCTCACGGTCCTGCCAACACCCTCACCTCACTGATACAATCAGGCAGAAGGGTCAGAAGCCTTTGGTCCCACACCACCAGCTTCAGGAACAGGTATTACCTTTCAACTATCAGACTCCTGTACCGGCGTGGATAACTTCAGCCTGAACTGATTCTACCACCTACAGGCTCACGTTCAAGGACTCTTTGCAACTCAAGATCTGAGTATTACTGTTTACCTTATTCATTTTCCTTTGAAAACTTTCATTTAACACTTACATAGCTCCTCGGGTTAATAAACCCTTTCAGCGTTTGAGGGGCTTCAACACCTGACTTAACCACTCCGTGTGCAGGAGCAGAAGGAGCCCAGACTGTGATCCTCTGGGATGGGGAGAGTGTGTTTGCTGGTGAGAGCAGCACTGGATGGGGGAAGGATCATCCGTTTGGTGGGGGGAGCACATCTGAGCTGGAGAGAGTGACCGGTTTTAAGGGAGCTGGAAGGAAGTACCTCAGGGCCAATGAGGGAGCATCGAGGGAGGGAGCACCTCTGAGCCAAAGAGGGAGTGGCTGTGGGCTGGGTACAGCAACAGGTAGGCAGCAGGGCCACGAATGGTGGAGACCTCATTTAGATCCCTCCAGACCATTACTTCACATAAGCCATTGGGTGGGAGTGATACGCGGTGGGGACAAGGTGTGGCCAAGAGGATTGACATGGCAAGGCAGATGTTGTCTATGGGGGACTTTGAAAAGATATCACCTTGTAGCTAGTCTGGAAGGTGAGAACACGTGGGATCGAGGGTGAGATAAGGAAATGGACACAATATTGGCCTTGGTGGTTAAGAGTTGCGATGGGAATGGAGTTCCTCTAAAGTGGGGGCCTGTGACCAATGGTGTACCGAAGGGATTGTGCAGTGTCCCTCTTCAAATAAGTTTACCCGATCAACGAAGTTGGTGAAGTGGTGCACAGTGAAGAGGGTTATCTCAGAATACACGGAATTCCAGATGACCTGGGGAACAGGGCCAAGGAATGGCAGCTGGAGTTAAACTCGAAAACTTTGCATCTAGTGATCATTATGTCATTAGCTTGGACTGACACCTTGCACTATTGTCCTGTTTATTATTTATTGTAATGCCTGCACTGTTTTTGTGCACTTTACGCAGTCATGTGTACGTCTGTAGTCTAGTGTAGCTTTCTCTGTGTTTTTTTTTATTACGTAGTTCAGTCTAGTTTTTTGTACTGTGTCATGTAAACCATGGTCCTGAAAAACTTTGTCTCATTTTTACTATGTACTGTACCAGCAGTTATGGTCAAAATGACAATAAAAGTGACTTGACTTGAATTTCAAGGCAATGCAAGAGAACACTTAAGAAAGAAACAAGGAAGGCTAAAAGAAGGCATGAGGCTGCTCCAACAGACCAAGACACAGGAGAATCCTAAGGGCTTCCACAGACACAGTATGTTAAGAGCAAAAGGATTGCAAAGGACAAAATTGGTCCACTGCGAGATCACAATGGTAATCTAGGCTTGAAGCCAAAAGAAACGGGGGGATCTGAAATTGATTTTACACATCTGTATCAACTTGGGAGATGGACACAGAGTTGAAAGAAGTGAGGCTAAGCAGCAGTGAGGTCCTGGACCCTGTACAGATTACAGAGGAGGTGCTCACTCCTCACAAGGTATTCCCTCGGATCCTGTGGAATGCAAGTGCTGAAACTGCAGGGGTCCCAGTTAAATCATCCTTAATGACAGGTGAGGTACCAGATGAGTGAAGAATAGCTGATGCTGTTCTGCTGCTTACGAAAGGCTGTAAGAATGAACCAGGAAATTATAGGCCGTTGAGTCTGACATCAGTAGTGGGAAAGTTATCGGATGGTATTCTTAGGGACCAGGTATATGAGTATTTAATAGACGGGATCGATTACGGATAGTCAGGATGGCTTTGTGTGTGGTAGGTCGTGTCTAACCAATCTTACAGAGTTTTTTGAGGAAGTTACCAGGAAAGTTGATGAAGGCAAGGCAGTGGATGTTATCTACGTGGACTTCAGCAAGGCCTTTGACAAAGTCCCACATGGGACATTGGTCAAGACGATTCCATTACTTGAGATTGAAGATGAGGTAGTAAATTGGATTATGGAAGAAGCCAGAGATTGGTAACAGATAGTTTTTTCTGTGACTAGTGGACTGCTGTAGGGATCGGTGATGTGTCTGTTGTTGTTTGTCATCTGTATCAACATTCTGAATGATAATGTGGTAAACTGGATCAGCAAATTTGCAGATGACACCAAGATTTGTGTTGTAGTGGACAGTGAGGAAGACGATCATAGCCTGCAGTGGGATCCGTACCAGCTGGAAAAATGGGATGAAAAATGGCAGATGGAATTTCATGCAGACAAGTACGAGGTGTTGAATTTCGGTAGGACCAACCAGGGTACGTGTTACATTGAATGATCGGGCAATGAGGAGTGTGGTGGAACAAAGGGGTCTGGGAATGCACAACCATAATTCATTGAAAGTGTGTGTTGCAGGAAGATAGGGTCCTAAAGAAAGTATTTGGCATATTGGCCTTCATCGATCAAAATAATGAGCACAGGAGATGGGTTGCTATGTTCAAGTTTACAGAGAAAAATTACAGGATGTTGCCAGGACAGGAGACATCAGTTACAAGAAAAGATTGAGTCAGTTATAACTTTATTCCTTGGAACATAGAAGACTGAGGGGAGATTTGATGGATGTATACAACATTATGAGGGGTATAGATAGGGTAAATGCAAACAGGTTCTTTCCACTGAGATTGGGTGACATGACAACTGGAGGTCATGGGTTAAGGGTGAAAAGTGAAATGTTGAAGGGGAACATGAGGGGAAACCACTTCACCGAGGGAGGTGAGAGTGTGGAACAAGCTGCTGGCAAAAGTGGTGAATGCGATTTTGATTTCAATGTTTACGGGCCTGTTTCTGTGCTTTAGCTTTCTATGACTCCATGATGCTAAGTGTGAGGTGTTGATTTTGGGAAGATATCCCAGGGCAGGGTGCAGACAAAAATGTCAGGGAAATGGAGTTTGTAGATCAGACAGACTTATACATAACACACAAAATAAACATTGACATTTGAACAAGTTCAGAATCAGATCTGGTTCATTATCACTGAGATACACATGACATTTTTTTCTGTTGAAGCACCAACGCAGTGGAATACATAAAAAAGTACAATAAGAATTGTGTAAAAAGTAGATAGTGCAAAAAGGGAGATCATAGTGAGCTGGTGTTCATGGGTTCACGGACCATTCAGACATCTGATGAACATTAGGAAGCTGTTCTAAAACTGTTCTTTAATTTGTAGAGAAATAAACCACAGTAACAGACTCTCCTGATGAACCTGCTCTGCTAAATCACACCCGTCTGACCAATTAACCTATTCATCTGGGTGTCTTTGGAAGGTGGGAGGAAACCAGAAACCTGAGCACCCGTTGGATCCCGTGCGGAGATGGGGAGAATATACATCTCCTTACAGACAGTGGTGGGAATCGAACCGGTGTCCCTGGCTCTGTAATAGTGACCTACTAGCCGTTATGCTACTGTTCTGGCCATGATGAGTGTGCGTCCTCCGGCTCTGCTACCTCCTCCCTCACAGCAGTAATGAGGAGAGGGCGTGGTGAGCAAGGCGACTTAGACCATAAGATAGAGGAACAAATTAGGCCATTCGGTTCTTCAAATCCGCTCCATCGTTTGATTATGACTGATCCATTTCCCTCTCGACTCCATTCGCTTCCCTTCCTCCCGTAATCTTTTATGCCCTGACTTATCAAGAACCTATGAACCTCTGCCTTAAATACACCCAGTGACCTGGCCTCCACAGCCCCCTGTGGCAATAAATTCCACAGATTCACCACCTTCTGGCTGCTGAAATTCCTCCCGATCTCTGTTATAAATGGACAACCTTGAGGTTCTGCCCTCTGGTCCTAGGCTCCCTCACTATAGGAAACATCCTCCCCACACCCACTCCATCTTGGCCTTTCAACATTCAATAGGATTCAGTGAGATCCTCCCACACCTTCTATTTCCCTAAATTCCAGCAAGTGCAGTCTCACAGCCAAACTTTCCTCATTTGAGAAGCCTTACATTGCTGGGATCAATTTCCTGAACACCCTTTGAACCCTCCCAACATCAGCACATTCTTTCTTAGATAAGGGGAACAAAAGTGCTCACAATAATCCGAATGAGGCCTCACCAGAGCCTTATAAAGCCTCAGCATTACATCCCTGCTTTAATAGTCTAGTCCTCTCGAAATGAATGCTAAAATTGCATTTGCCTTCCTTCCCACCGATTCCATCTGCAAGTTAACCTTGGGAATCCTGCACAAGGACTAGCATGTCCTTTTGCACCTCATTTTTTCCCAATTTTCTCTCCATTTGGAAAATTGACATTTCTTTGCCTATTCTCAGAATCAGTCCAAGTCCTTCTGCACCCCCTCTCCTTCCACAATTCAACTTGCCCCTCCACCTATCTTTGTATCATCCACAAACTTGGCCACAAAGCCAGCAATTCTGTCAGCCAAATCACTGATATACAATGTACAGAGAAGTAGTCCCAAAACTGACCCCTGAGGAACAGCAGCCAATCAGAAAAGGACCTCTTAATTCCCACTCTTTGCCCCCTTCCAATAGCCAAAGCTCTATCCATTACGGGATCAGGCAGGCGAATGCAGTAGAGAGAGAAAATAAATCTGCCATCTTGGAATAGCAGAGCAGAGAGGTCTAATTCAGCTCCTCTGTTTGTGTGTTGATATATTTATTCATTTATACCTGCTGCTTTATCTATTTATGTATTGACTGAGATACAGAGCAGAATAGGCTCTTCGAGGCATTCGGCCCAGCAAGAATCCTAGCCCAATCACGGGACAGTTCACAATGACCAATCAACCTACCAACCGGTTCCCCTTTGGACTCTGGGTGGAGACCAGAGCACCCGGAGGAAACCCACAGGGTCACAAGAACAACGTACAAGCTCCTTCTTGACAGCGGTGGGAATTGATCCTGGGTCACCTGTACTGTAAAGCGTTGTGCTAACCACCACACTATGGTGCTGTCCTCATGTCTTATGGTCTTGTCTCACGGTCTCCCCGATGATGATATCTGCAGTTGGTGCACCCAGTAGCTACTTGGGACAGTAGTTTGACAGGGGCTGGAGAACTGGAATAGGTGCTGAATGTTCCACCGTTTCCATGTTTGAGATTCGATAGAAGGAGATTAAAGGTGATTGGATCCACTGAGTCTGTATGGGTAAAACTCAAAACAATAAAGATGCAATCTTTTTACTGAGTTAAGTATTGTATGTAATTAGTTTTGCTACAACAAGTGTATGGGACATTGGAAAAAAGTTGAATTTCCCCATGGGGATGAATAAAGTATCTATCTATCTATCATTCTGATTGTATCAGGGCTTTTGTCATGGTTGATTTCAGTTACTCCAATATACACTGCTCCGTAGTGCAAGAGATTGCTCCGTAGTGCAAGAGATCAGACAGGACAGAATTTGGTAGATGCACCCAGGAGTGTCTCTGAAAACATAGGTGAGGTGAGGTGGACCTGCTGTTGAGTAATAAGCCTGGCCAGACTGACACATTCCCATGGGAGAATTGTCAGGCGAACACTAACCACAAGTTTTAAGATATCTAACGATAAGGGCAAGTACAAATCGTGCCAGAGTACTAGATTAGAGCACGGCAAATTACAAGACTACTCAGCAGGAACTAGGGATAATTAACTGGAACAGTAGTTTTTAGACAAGTCCACATATGACCTGTGGAGGGTGTTAAAAAACCAACTTCACAGAGTACAGGACAGGTACGCTCCATGTCAGGAGGACTGGGACGGCAAGGTCAGGGAATCTTGGATGTTGAGAGAAGTGGTGAATTTAGTCAAAAAGAAAAGGAAGTGTAGGTAAGGTTTAGGAAGCCAGATTCAACCAGAGAAACTGAGAATTTTAAGGAAACCAGAAAAGAACTCACAAAGGAATTAGGAAAACCAGGAGTGGCTGTGAAATGCCCTTGGCAAGTTGGACTAAAGAGAATCCAGGGCACTCTACTCATACGGTCGATCAAGAGCAGAGTGTAAAGGGGAGAGGGTAGGACCATTCATGGATTAAGGATGGAACATGTATTTGGAGGTGGAGGATGTGGGCAAGGTCATAAATGAGTAATTTACATCAGTATTACCAGTGAGGATGGTGAGATCAGTGTGGACTGAGATAATTTACTGGGGCATCTCAATATCTGGAGGTAGTGTTGGGTCTTTTGAAGAACATGAAGGTGGATAAGTCCCCAGGGCCTGACATGATATACCACAAGTTAGTGAGAGAGGCAAGAGAGAAGATTGCTGTGGCTTTGATCAATATCTTCATGACCTCTCCTGCCACGGGAGTATCGAGAAGCTGTTGTTGTTCCATTATTAAAGGGAAATTGGGACAATCCTGGAAACTATAAACCAGAGAGTCTTCATTCGGAGGTGGGGGGATGACTGGGATTTACAAGCATTTGGCCTAATTTGGGGCAGTTAGCATGGTTTTGTGGGAGACAAATCGTGTCTTACTAACTTGAGGTGACAAGGGTGATTGAAGGTAGAGCTGTGGATATTGTCTACGTGGCTTTTCGTAATGCATTTGGCAAGATTCTTCATGGGACGTACATTCAGATGGTTAAGATGCATGGGATCCAGTCTATAGGCCATTTGGCTTCACAGCTGGCTGCTCACAGAAGAGAGAGTAGTGGTGGGAGGCCCGTGGCTCATGGTAATCTGCAGGGACCCGTCTGGGACCTACACTGTTTGTGACACATAGAAGTTGCGAATATGGTTGAGTGGCTTGGTTAGTTTGTAGACAACATGAAGATCACTGGTGTTGTGGATAGTGTAAAAGTCTGGCAAAACCCTGCACCTGCTTTCTCTCCATACCCCGTGATCCCTTTAGCCACAAGGGCCATATCTAACTTCCTCTTAAATATAGCCAATGAACCGGCCTCAACTGTTTCCTGTGGCAGAGAATTCCACACATTCACCACTCTCTGTGTGAAGAAGTTTTTCCTCATCTCGGTCCTAAAAAGCTTCCCCTTTATCCTTAAACTGTGACCCCTCGTTCTGGACTTCCCCAACATCAGAAACAATCTTCCTGCATCAAGCCTGTCTGATCCCTTTAGAATTTTATATGTTTCAATAAGATCCCCCCTCAATCTTCTAAATTCTAGTGAGTATAAGCCTAGTCGATCCAGTCTTCCTTCATATGAAAGTCCTGACATCCCAGAAATCAAGCTGGTGAACCTTCTTTGTACTCCCTCTATGGCAAGAATGTCTTTCCTCAGATTAGGGGACCAAAACTGCACACAATACTCTAGGTGCGGTCTCACCAAGGCCTTGTACAACTGCAGTAGAACCTCCCTGCTCCTGTACTCAAATCCTTTTGCTATGAATGCCAACATACCATTTGCCTTTTTCACCGCCTGCTGTACCTGCATGCCCACCTTCAATGACTGGTGTACAATGACACCCAGGTCTCATTGCACCTTCCCTTTTCCTAATCAGTCACCATTCAGATAATAATCTGTTTTCCTGTTCTTGCAACCAAAGTGGATAACCTCACATTTATCCACATTAAATTGCATCTGCCATGAATTTGCCCACTCACCCAACCTATTCAAGTCACCCTGTATCCTCTTACCATCCTCCTCACAGCTAACACTGCCACCCAGCTTCGTGTCATCCGCAAACTTGGAGATGCTGCATTTAATTCCCTCGTCTAAATCATTAATCTATATTGTAAACAACTGAGGTCCCAGCACTGAGCCTTGCTGTACCCCACTAGTCACTGCCTGCCATTCTGAAAAGGTCTGGTTTACTCCCACTCTTTGCTTCCTGTCTGCCAACCAATTCTCTATCCACATCAATCCCATACCCCCAATACCATGTGCTTTAAGTTTGCACACTAATCTCCTGAGTGGGACCTTGTCAAAAGCCTTTTGAAAATCTAAATATACCACATCCATTGGCTCTCCCCTATCCACTCTACTAGTTACATCTTCAAAAAATTCTATAAGATTCGTCAGACATGATTTTCCTTTCACAAATCCGTGCTGACTTTGTCCAATGATTTCACCTCTTTCCAAATGTGCTGTTATCACATCTTTGATAACCGACTCTAGCATTTTCCCCACCACCGATGTCAGACTCATCGGTCTACAATTCTCTGGTTTTCCTCTCCCTCCTTTTTTAAAAAGTGGGGTTACATTAGCCACCCTCCAACCCTCAGGAACTAATCCAGAATCTAAGGAGTTTTGAAAAATTATCACTAATGCATCCACTATTTCTTGGGCTGCTTCCTTAAGCACTCTGGGATGCAGACCATCTGGCCCTGGGGATTTATCTGCCTTTAATCCCTTCAATTTACCTAACACCACTTCCCTACTAACATGTATTTCCCTCAGTTCCTACATCTCACTAGACCCTCGGTCCCCTACTATTTCCATAAGATTGTTTAATCCTCCTTGGTGAAGACAGAACCAAAGTAGTTATTCAATTGGTCTGCCATATCTTTGTTTCCTATGGTCAATTCACCTGTTTCTGATTGTAAGGGACCTACATTTGTCTTGAGCAATCTTTTTCTTTTCACATATCTATAAAAGCTTTTACAGTTAGTTTTTTTGTTCCCTGTCAGCTTTCTCTCATAATCTTTTATCCCTTTCCTAATTAAGCCCTTTGGCCTCCTCTGCTGGTCTCTGAATTTCTCCCAGTCCTCAGGTGTGCCCTTTTTTTTGCTAATTTATATGTTTCTTCTTTGGACTTGATACTATCCCTAATTTCCCTTGTCAGCCACGGGTGCACTACCTTCCCTGGTTTATTCTTTTGCGATCTTTAAATGCTTGCCATTGCATATCCACCGTCAACCCTTTAAGTATCATTTGCCAGTCTATCTCAGCTAATTCACGTCTCATACCTTCAAAGTTTCCCTTCTTTAAGTTCAGAACCTTTGTTTCTGAATTAACTATGTCACCCTCCGTCTTAATGAACAATTCCACTATATTATGGTCACTCTTACCCAAGGGGCCTCGCACAACAAGATTGCTAACTAACCCTTCCTCATTGCTCAATACCCAATCCAGAATGGCCTGCTCTCCAGTTGGTTCCTCTACACGTTGGTTCAGAAAACCATCCCGCATACATTCCAAGAAATCCTCTTCCTCAGCACCCTTACCAGTTTGCTTCACCCAATCTATATGTAGATTGAAGTCACCCATTATAACTACTGTTCCTTTATTGCACTCATTTCTAACTTCCTGTTTAATGCCATCCCCAACCTCACTACTACTGTTAGGTGGCCTGTACACAACTCCCACCAGCGTTTTCTGCCCCTTAGTGTCATGCAGCTCTACCCATATCGATTCCACATCCTCCAGTCTAATGTCCTTCCTTTCTATTGTGTTAATCTCCTCTCTAACCACCAATGCTACCCCACCTCCTTTTCGTTCCTGACTATCCCTCCTGAATATTGAATATCCCTGGATGTTGAGCTCCCATCCTTGGTTACCCTGGAGCCATGTCTCTGTGATCCCAACTCTATCATATTCATTAATAACTATCTGCACATTCAATTCATCCACCTTGTTACGAATACTCCTCGCATTGACACACAAAGCCTTCAGGCTCGTTTTTACAACACTCTTAGCCCTTACACAATTATGTTGAAAAGTGGCCCTGTTTGCTTTTTGCCCTGGATTTGCCTGCCTGCCACTTTTACTTTTCACCTTCCTACTTTTTGCTTCTACCCTCATTTTACACCCCACTGTCTCTCTGTACTTGTTCCCATCCCCCTGCCACACTAGTTTAAAGCCTCCTGAACAGCAGTAGCAAACGCTCCCCCTAGGACATTGGTTCCAGTCCAGCCCAGGTTCAGACCGTCCTGTTTATACCGGTCCCACCTCCCCCAGAATTGGTTCCAATCCCCAGAAATTTGAATCCCTCCCCTTTGCACCATTTTTCAAGCCATGTATTCATCTGAAATATACTCCTATTTCTACTCTGACTAGCACATTGGACTGGTAGTAATCCAGAGAGTATTACATTTATGGTCCTACTTTTTAGTCTATCTCCTAACTCCCTAAATTCACCTTGTAGGACCTCATCCCATTTTTTACCTATATCGTTGGTACCTATGTGCACCACGACCACTGGCTGTTCACCCTCCCATTCCAGAATGTCCTGCAGCCGCTCAGAGACATCCTTGACCATTGCACCAGGGAGGCAACATACCATCCCGGAGTCTCGTTTGCGGCCGCAGAAACGCCTATCTATTCCCCTTACAATCGAATCCCCTATCACTATAGCTCTCCCACTCCTTTTCCTTCCCTCCTGTGCCACAGAGCCACTCATGGTGCCATGAACTCGGCTGCTGCTGCCTTCCCCTGATGAGACATCTGCCCCAACAGTATCCAAAACAGTATCTCTGTTTAGGAGATAGAGATAACGGGATATAACGGAGATAGAGATTGGAATGTGTACCGTCCAATGAAGGGAGAGTTTTTTCTTGTTCTGTGCCTGAGAACGAGGTGTCTGGGTCTTTTGTTTGACGAGAGATGAAGACAGAAGACGCCAGAAAGGAAAGGTCATAGACAGCAGGACGGAGTGGACTTGGAGTGGAGCCAGGAGTCAACGGAGCCCGGGGAAATCGATGGAGGAGCAGCGGGAGGAAACTGTGAGCTCCAACGTGCACATTAGACTGTTTCATTAAAATGGGCCCTTTTCTTTTTGTTTTACTTTACTAAAACTTTAGTCAAATCAAGAATTAAAAAGCAAAATTGATTAACTGCACATGGTGTACTCTCTGTTATTTCGTGGTACTGATTTGTAACGGGGGAACAGATCACACAGATCCACACAAACAAGAGGTTTTACACCTCAGGTTTCACACATCTGGTGGAGCCGGAGACTGTCTTCCCGAGACTAACACCGCCAGCCCAACCTGAGGGTTACACATGATAAATATCGAGAAAAATAAATACACTGATGATTCATCAGTGATTGAGAGGAGATTCAAAAGTTCGGTATTGACCAGGTTACGTATCACTGCAACTTGAAGGTCACTATCTGGGAGCAGTAAAGGTGTATATATGGAACTAACAAACTTCAGTCCTGCCCGTCTGCTGAAGAGTACTCATTGGCTATGTGGTTACTGGTCCTACCCCCGTCTGTCGGGCATCTTCCCTGAGAACGAGGGGTAGTGGAAAGAGCATTGGCCCTGGAAGGGCTGCTGTTGCCTTGCCTACTCAATACTCCGCATGCGATACTTGCAATATTTAAACTTGTTTAAGTTCCTTGCCATACACATCAACGATGATCTCACGTGGTCTGTACATATCGGCCGTGTGGTGAAAAATGCACAACTGCGCCTCTTTCACCTCAGACGGTTGAAGAAGTTCGGTATGGGCCCCCAAATCCTAAGAACATGCAACAGGGACACAATTGAGAGCATCCTGACTGGCTGCATCACTGCCTGGTATGGGAACTGTACCTCCCTCAATCGCAGGACTCTGCAGAGAGTGGTGCGGGCAGCCCAGTACATCTGTAAATGTGAACTTCCCACTGTTTCAGTGACAGGTGTGTAATAAGGGCCCAAAGGATCATTGCAGACCCAAGTCACCACAACTACAAACTGTTCCAGCTGCTACCATCTGGGAAGTGGTACCACAGCATAAAAGCCAGGACCAACAGGCTCCGGGAAAGCTTCTTCCACCAGGCCATCAGACTGATTAATTCACACTGACACCATTGTATTTCCATCCTGTTGTACAGACTATTTATTACAAATGACTATAAATGCACATTGCACATTTAGACAGAAATGTAACGTAAAGATTTTTACTCCTCACGTATGTGAAGGATGTAAGAAATAAAGTCAATTCAATTCACCACCTCACCACCCTCTGGTCTGGTGGCACCAGAAATCCAAAACTGAGGCCGAGTGATTCTGGACGATTGCCTTGCCGGGATATGGGACCGTGAGGCTGTCACGGGAACTGATTAATATGGCATCGGATTTGTAGAAAATAATGAATGAAACTACACTTGCCTTTGATCAAACCCAATAAGCATTAACCAAGTTGTCTCAGAACCAATGGCTGCTCGTACAGTAGCATTACAGAGCAGAGTGGCTTGGGATTCTGATCTTTCAGAGAAAGGGGTCGCCTGTGTTGCTGTACTTACAAACCTGACCAATCAGAAAATAGAACTAACTTGGCAAACCACATCGGAGAAGCTACCAAAGAGCTTAGGAAAGAGGGGGATCAATATCACAACTATTACACTCCGGGAGGTGGATGGCGAACTTTCAGGACACTGGCAGGATGGGAGGGCAACCATTCTGAGTTCTAGTATAACTAGCGGAATTATAGAAATGGCTGGTATTCTTTTACAATTATAGTGTGAAATAACAGGATGAAGGAGAGGATGTTAAAGGAATGGGCAATCATTGAGGTAGATGGATGAAAAGGAAATTTTGGATAGGGTTTGAAACTGCATCTTTGGTTTAAGTACAAATATTTACATATTTCAATTATAGTATTTGGTGAAATGCAGTGTTGACTTGAAATGACAAAAGGGAGGCGATGTGGAAATGTACTTAAACACAAAGTACACTGCAGATGCTGTGGTCAAATCAACACGTACAACACGCTGGAGGAATTTAGCAGGTCGGGCAGCATCCATGGAAATCCGTGTTGTACGTGCAAATGTACTTCACTTGTTGCAACAAAATGGAACCTATATTATACCAGAGTGCTTTGTAACACTGTGCATATGGATCCTGAGTCCCAAAGATGAGGAAGTTTTCTACAGGGAGGAGGAAGGAACAATGGCTGAGAAAGGAAATCAAAGACAGAATAAAAGCTGAAAGGATGACATTTAATACAGCAAAAATTAGTGGGAAATTAGATGATTGGGAAGCTTTTAAAACCAACTGAAGGCAGCAAAGAAATGGGGGTGTGGGGAAGATGAAATATGAAGGTAAGCTGCCCGATAATATGCAAATTATACCAAATGTTTTTCCCCCCGGTATACATTGAATAATGGAGGCTGGTAACCAGAACACTAGAACAGATATTGGAGTGGTTGTGGGGAGAGATGTTAAGCCGAAATACAAAGACAGGAATTGAAAGGTTGAGTATCTTGGGACTAATACCGAGTTTCATCTATTTCACTGTAAGGAACATCATATCATAGAAAAGGCAGATGAACAGAGAGCATGGATCAACACGTGGAATTATGTCATTGTAGACATTAGCTGTTGGTATAAGGGGGGCAGGACTGGCAGCTCAGTGCTCCAGTGTTTTGTTGTTTACAGAGGGACTAAAGTGGGAGGGGTAGCATTATTAGTGAGGGAAAATGTCATGGCAGTGCTCAGACAGGACAGACTGGGGGACTTGTCTACTGATGCTGTATGTGTGGATCTGCGGAACAAGAAAGGGATGCCTAGGATAATGGGATCATGGAGCAAATTTGTAGAGAGACAACTGCAAGAAAAATAAGGTTGTGACAGCAGGTGATTATTAACTTTCCAAAGATTGGCTGGGACTCTTATACTGTAGAAAGGCTGGATAGGATGGAGATTGGATGTTAGAGTCTGAGAGATAGAACAGAGTTTAGATGTGCCTGTCTGAACACAAGATAAAGATAGCAGCTTTAGGGAACCTTCATTTTTACAAGAGATATTGAGGCCCTGGTTAAGAAAGATAGGAGGTTGATTACAGGCAGGAACTAATGAGGTAGTTATGGAGTACAAGAAATGCAGGAGAACATCAGGAGGGCTAAAAGAAGGCATGAGGTTGCTCGAGCAGACAAGGTGAAGGAGAATCCTAAGGGATTTTACAGATACGTTAAGAGCAAAAGGATTGCAAGGGACAAACACAGTATGTTGACAGGCCGACTAGGGGGAATGCCATACTATATATAGTATTAGGTAACGGACCAGGTCAGGTCACAGATCTCTCAGTGGGTGAGCATCTGGGGGACAGTGATCACCGCTCCCAGGTCTTTAGCATTATCATGGAAAAGGATAGAATCAGAGAGGTCAGGAAAATGTTTAATTGGGGAAGGGCAAATTATGAGGCTATAAGGCTGGAATTTGTGGGTGTGAATTGGGATGATGTTTTTGTAGGAAAATGTACTATGGACATGTGGTCAATGTTTAAGGATCTCTTGCAGGATGTTAGGGATAAATTTGTCCCAGTGAGGAAGATAAAGAATGGTAGGGTGAAGAACCATGGGTGACAAGGGAGGTGGACAATCTAGTCAGGTGGAAGAAGGCAGCATACATGAGGTTTAGGAAACAAGGATCTGATGGGTCTATTGAGGAATATATGGTAGCAAGAAAGGAGCTTAAGAAGGGGCTGATTAGAGCAAGAAGGGGGCATGAGAAGGCCTTGACGAGTAGGGTAAAGGAAAACCCCAAAGCATTCTTCAATTATGTGAAAAACAAAAGGATGACAGGAGTGAAGGTAGGACCGATTACAGATAAAGGTGGGAAGATGTGCCTGCAGTCTGTGGAAGTGAGCGAGGTCCTCTGTGAATACTTCTCTTCGGTATTCACCAATGAGAGGGAACTTGATGACGGTGAGGACAATATGAGTGAGGCTGATGTTCTGGAGCATGTTCATATTATTAAGGGAGAGGAGGTGTTGGAGTTGTCAAAATACATTAGGAAGGATAGGTCCCCGGGGCCTGACGGAATATTCCTCAGGCTGCTCCATGAGGCGAGGGAAGAGATTGCTGAGCCTCTGGCTAGGATCTTTATGTCCTCGTTGTCCATGGGAATGGTACGGGAGGATTGGAGTGAGGCGAATGTTGTCCCCGTGTTCAAAGAAGGTAGTAGGGATAGTCCAGGTAATTATAGACCAGTGAGCCTTATGTCTGTGGTGGGAAAGCTATTGGAAAAGATTCTTAGAGGTAGGATCTATGGGCATTTAGAGAATCATGGTCTGATCAGGGACAGTCAGCATGGCTTTGTGAAGGGCAGATCATGTCTAACAAGCCTGATAGAGTTCTTTAAGGATGTGACCAGGCATATAGATCAGGGTAGTGCAGTGGATGTGATCTACATAGATTTTAGTAAGGCATTTGACAAGGTTCCACATGGTAGGCTTATTCAGAAAGTCAGAAGGCATGGGATCCAGGGAAGTTTGGCCAGGTGGATTCAGAATTGGCTTGCCTGCAGAAGGCGGAGGGTCGTGGTGGAGGGAGTACTTTCAGATTGGAGGGTTGTGACTAGTGGTGTCCCACAGGAATCTGTTCTGGGACCTCTACTTTTCAGGATTTTTATTAACGATCTGGTTGTGGGGGTGGAAGGGTTGGTTGGCAAGTTTGCAGACGACACAAATGTTGATGGTGTTGTAGATAGCGTAGAGGATTGTCGAAGATTGCAGAGTGACATTGATAGGATGCAGAAGTGGGCTGAGAAGTGGCAGATAAAGTTTGACCCGGAGAAGTGTGAGGTGGTACATTTTGGAAGGACAAACTCCAAGACAGTGTACAAAGTAAATGGCAGAATACTTGGTAGTGTGGAGGAGCAGAGGGATCCGGGGGTACATGTCCACAGATCCCTGAAAGTTGCCTCAAAGGTAGATAGGGTAGTTAAGAAAGCTTATGGGATGTTAGCTTTCAGAAGTTGAAGGATAGAATTTAAAAGTCACGATGTAATGATGTAGCTCTATAAAACTCTGGTTAGGCCACACTTGATGTACTGTGTCCAGTTCCGATCACTTCACTACAGGAAATATGTGTAAACTATAGAAAGTGTGCAGAGGAGATTTACAAGGATGTTGCCTGGATTGGGGAGCATGCCTTATGAGAATAGCTTTAGTAAACCTGGCCTTTTCTCCTTGGAGCGATGGAGGATGAGAGGTGACCTGCTAGAGGTGTATAAGATGATGAGAGGCATTGATCATGTGGATCGTCAGAGGCTTTTTCCCAGGGCTGAAATGACTATCATGAGAAGCCACAGTTTTAGGGTGTTTGGAAGTAGGTACAGAGGAGATGTCAGGGGTAAGATTTTTACTCAGACAGTGGTGAGTGCGTGGAATGGGCTGCTGGCAATGGTGGTGGAGTCAGATACGATAGGGTCTTTTAAGAGACTCCTGGATAGGTACATGGAGCTTCGGAAAATAGAGAGCTATGGTAACCCTGGTTAATTTCTAAGGTAAGTGCATGTTTGTTACAGCATTGTGGGCCTAAAGCCTGTATTGCGCTGTCATTTTTCTATGTTCAATATATCCTCTACAAATTGATGTGTGTCTGTCTAAGAGCACCTGAACTGCCTGTATTGTATCTGCCTCCACCAACTCCCTTGGCAGCACACTCTGGGCAGCCACTGCTCTCTACAATTTCCAATATCGTTATCCTTCAATATACCAATTTATGTGGAAAGTGTGCCCTCTAGTGTTAGACTGGGGGAAGGACGCTGGCTGTCTGCTCTCTCTGCCTCTCATAATCTCATCACTGGGATGAGATGTCTGCAGGGATGGACGGAGGTAAGGTGTGGGACACCACTACGAGTGCAATGTACAGACGGTAATTCCAGGTGAGGCTTCCAATTCCCTACCTGGAGGTTGAAGAGAGCTTCTGGAGGATGTAGGAGCAGAATGAGGCCATTTGGCCCATTGACTCTACTGCTCCATTCAGTCAGGAGTTATACTTCTCAATTCCATCCTCCCACCTTCTCCTCGAGAGGAAAGAGTGGATATCGGACTGCTGGAATATGATACTGGATGTCTCCAGTTGTTGTCGTGATGGGAGATTTTGTTTTCCCAAATATCGATTGGCATCTCCCTAGAGTGAGGGGTTTAGATGAGGTGGAGTTTGTTAGGTGTGTTCAGGAAGGTTTCTTGACACAATATGTAGATAAGCCTACAAGAGGACTTGATTTGATATTGGGAAATGAACCTGGTCAGGTGTCAGATCTCTCAGTGAGAGAGCATTTTCGAGATAGTGATCATAATTCGATCTCCTTTACAACAGCACTGGAGAGGGATAGGAACAGACAAATAAGAAAAGTGTTTCATTGGAGTAAGGGTAATTATGAGGCTATCAGGCAGGACACTGGAAGCTTCAATTAGGAACAGATGTTCTCAGGGAAAAGTACAGAAGAAATGCAGCAAATGTTCAGGGGATATGTTTGTGGAGTTCTGCGTAGCTACGTTCCAGTGAGACAAGGAAGCTTTGGTTGGGTACAGCAACCGTGGTGTACAAAGGCTGTATTAAATCTAGTCAAGAAGAAAAGCTTACAAAAGGTTCAAAGAGCTGGGTAATGTTAGCGATCTAGAAGATTATATGGCTAAAGAGTGGTTGTATTCTGCATGTAGGTCGGTGACCAGTGGTGTGCCTCGGGGATCTGTTCTGGGACCCTTAATCTTCATGATTTTTATAAATGACCTGGAAGAGGAAGTGGAGGGATGAGTTAGTAAGTTTGCTGATGGAGGTGTTGTGGATAGTGTAGAGGGCTGTCAGAGGTTACAGCGGGACATTGATAGGATGCAAAACTGGGCTGAGAAGTGGCAGATGGAATCCAACCCAGATAATTGTGAAGTGGTTCATTTTAGTAGATGGCAGAATATAGTATTGGTAGTGTGGAGGATCGGAGGGATCTTGGGGTCCGAGTCCATAGGACACTCAAAGCAGCTGCGCAGGTTGACGCTGTGGTTAAGAAGGCATACGGTGTATTCGCCTTCATCAATCGTGGAATTGAATTCAGGAGGTACGAGTAATGTTGCAGTTGGTCAGGACCCTGTTCAGACCCCAGTTGGAGGACTGTGCTCAGTTCTGGTCGTCTCACTGCAGGAAGGATGTGGAAACCACAGAAAGAGTGCAGAGGAGATTTACAAGGATGTTGCCTGGATTGGGGAGCTTGGCTTATGAGAATACGTTGAGTGAACTCGGTCTTTTCTCCTTGGAGCGATGGAGGATGAGAGGTGACCTGATAGAGGTGTATGAGATGATGAGAGGCATTGATCGTGTGGATAGTCAAAGGCTTTTTCCCAGGGCTGAAATAGCTGCCACATGCGGGCACAGGTTTAAGGTGTTTCAGAGTAGGTACAGAGGAGATGTCAGGGTAAGTTTTTTACCAGAGAGTGGTGAGTTCGTGGAATGGGCTGCTGGCAAAGGTGGTGGAGGCGGATACGATAGGGTCTTTTAAGAGACTTTTGGATAGGTACATGGAGCTTAGAAAACTAGAGGGCTATGGGTAACCCTAGTAATTACTAAGGTAGGGACATGTTCGACTCAACTTTGTGGGCCAAAGTGCCTGTATTGTGTTGTAGGTTTTCTATTCTTCTATCTAAAACATAGTATCAAATTAAAAGCTAATTTGTACAAATTCACAAAGATTAGTGGGAGACCGCAGAATTGGGAAAACTTTAAAAAGGTACAGAAACAACTAAACAAGAAAGAAGGAAAGGGAAGATAGAGTATGAAAGTAAATTAGCACAAAATATAAAAACAGATAGCAAAAGTTTTTATAAATTATAAAGTGGAAGAGGGTGGCTAAAGTCAAGGTAGGTCCCTTGGAAGTCAAGAAGGGGAAATTGATATTGGGTGATAAGGAAATGGCTGAGGTATTGAACGACTATTTTCTGTTGGTCTTCACAGTGGAGGACATGTCTAATATGCCAAAGAAAGATGTTATGGACGAAATGGGAGGTGAGGTCCTCGATAAAATCACTGTCACTAAAGAGATAGTGATGAGCAAACTAGAGAGCCTGAAGGTAGATAAGTCCCCTGGTCCTGATGGGATGCATCCCAGGGTGCTCCACGAGGCAAGGGAAGAGATTGCTCAGCCTCTGGCTAGGATCTTTATGTCCTCGTTGTCCACAGGAATGGTACTAGAGGATCGGAGGGAGGCGAATGTTGTCCCCTTGTTCAAAAAAGATAGTAGGGATACTCCGAGTAATTATAGACCAGTGAGCCTTACGTCTGTGGTGGAAAAGCTGTTGGAAAAGATTCTTAGAGATAGGATCTATGGGCATTCAGAGAATCATGGTCTGATCAGGGACAGTCAGCATGGCTTTGTGAAGGGCAGATCGTGTCTAACAAGCCTGATAGAGTTCTTTGAGGAGGTGACCAGGCATATAGATGAGGGTAGTGCAGTGGATGTGATCTACATGGATTTTAGTAAGGCATTTGACAAGGTTCCCCACGGTAGGCTTATTCAGGAAGTCAGAAGGCATGGGATCCAGGGAAGTTTGGCCGGGTGGATTCAGAATTGGCTTGCCTGCAGAAAGCAGAGGGTCGTGGTGGAGGGAGTACATTTGGATTGGAGGGTTGTGACTAGTGGTGTCTCAGAAGGATCTGTTTTGGGACCTCTATTTTTCATGATTTTTATTAACGATCCGGATATGGGGGTAGGAGGGTGGGTTGGCAAGTTTGCAGACGACACAAAGGTTGGTGGTGTTGTAGATAGTGTAGAGGATTGTCGAAAATTGCAGAGTGACATTGATAGGATGCAGAAGTGGGCTGAGAAGTGGCAGATGGAGTTCAAACCAGAGAAGTGTGAGATGGTACACTTTGGAAGGACAAACTCCAAGGCAGAGTACAAAGTAAATGGCAGGATACTTGGTACTGTGGAGGAGCAGAGGGATCTGGGGGTACATGTCCACAGATCCCTGAAAGTTGCCTCACAGGTAGATAGGGTAGTTAAGAAAGCTTATGGGGTGTTAGCTTTCATACGTAGAGGGATAGAGTTTAAGAGAAACGATGTAATGATGCAGCTCTATAAAATTCTAGTTAGGCCACACTTGGAGTACTGTGTCCAATTTTGGTCACCTCATTATAGGAAGGATGTGGAAGCATTGGAAAGGGTACAGAGGAGATTTACCACGATGCTGCCTGGTTTCGAGAGTATGGATAATGATCAGACAGTAAGGGAGCTAGGGCTTTACCCTTTGGAGAGAAGGAGGATGCGAGGAGACATGATAGAGGTGTACAAGATATTAAGAGGAATAGACAGACTGGACAGCCAGTGCCTCTTCCCCAGGGCACCACTGCTCAGTACAAGAGGACATGGCTTTAAGGTAAGGGGAGGGAGTTTCAAGGGGTATATTAGAGGAAGGTTTTTCACTCAGAGTGATTGGTGCATGGAATGCACTGCCTGAGTCAGTGGTAGAGGCAGATACACTAGTGAAGTTTAAGAGACTGCGAGACAGGTATATGGAGGAATTTAAGGTGGGGGGTTATATGGGAGGCAGGGTTTGAGGGTCGGCACAACATTGTGGGCCAAAGGGCCTGTACTGTGCTGTACTATTCTATGTTTCTATGTTCTTTGCCCATTCTCCTAATTTGTTATTCTGCAGACTCCCAGCTTCCTCAACACTACTTGCCCCTCAACCTATCTTTGTATCGTCCTTAAACTTGGCCAGAAAACTATCAATTCTGCCACGCAAATCATTCGCCTATACTGTGAAAAGAAGTGGTCCCAACGCCGGCCCCTGTGGAACACCACTAGTCCCTGGCAGCCAACCAGACAATGCTCCCCTTCAATCCCACTCTTCACCTCCTGCCAGTCATCCAATCTTCTGTCCATGTTAGTACCGTTCCTGTAATGAACTCCATCTGCCTCTCTCTGAACAACTTTCCATGCGATCTGTATCCATGACAACCTTCCTTTCTCTCCACAACACCACCAACTTGTGTTAGTCACAAACCTACCAATCATATCTCCAACATTCACAACTCAGGTTTTAACACTTTACACATGAGGTACCCTGTAGTAAACCACAGGCCAGTGTTCAAAGTAAACTTTAATATCAATGTGGACAATAGTTGTGGGTGCTGACCCGTGATAGACCGGGCCATATCCACTACTGTTTGTAGAATTTTCCATTCGAGGGCATTGGTGTTTTCATACCAGGCTGTGATGCAGCCGGTCAATATACTCTCCACCACACATCTATAGAAGTCTGTCACGCTGAATCTCTGCAAACTCATAAGGAAGTAGGGGTGCTGCCATGCTTTCTTCATAATTGCATTTATTTGTTAACTCAGGACAGGTCATTTGAAATAAAAACGCCTCAGAATTTAAAGTTGCTGACCCTCTCCACCTCTGACCTTCCGATGAGGACTGGCTCGACCCTCTGGTTTCCTTCCTACAAGGTCAATAACACCGGACAACAAAGAATTTGCTTCCTGAATACTTCTGGTGTACTTTATGGATTTTGGGCTGCTGATCAAACAAAATCACCATGAGATTTCCCTACCACTCACCATTTTTTAAAAATCACTTATATTTGCTATTTCAATTCATTATTCAAATCAATTAAAATGTTGCCCACAATGTAAAATGAAAAGTTCTCCATCGTGTCCAGGTATTCCTGGGCATGCTTAGGCAGGGTGGATGCTACAAGGCAGGACAGGTTTTCAAAAGGGAATAAAGCATCCCAGGAATGATGTGGAAGCATTGGAAAGGGTACAGACGAGATTTACCAGGATGCTGCCTGCTTTAGACAGTATGGATAATGATCAGAGATTAAGGGAGCTAGGGCTTTACTCTTTGGAGAGAAGGAGGATGAGTGGAGACATGATAGAGGTGTACAAGATATTAAGAGGAATAGACAGAGTGGACAGCCAGTGCCTCTTCCCCAGGGCACCACTGCTCAGTACAAGAGGACATGGCTTTAAGTTAAGGGGAGGGAAGTTCAAGGGGTATATTAGAGGAAGGTTTTTCACTCAGGATTTTCAGGAGTATTTGTGATTGCAGAATGTCTTACCAATGTTGCAACAACTACGATACTTTGTCACATTTGTGACGAGTATACACTAAGATCTCAAGGACGGAAATTGACTCCTCTTATTAAGAAAGCCTTTACTGTTCTTTGGGTGGAAAATTGGCGATTCAGACAAAGCCTGGGCTCCTCACGTCTGTTGTACAACATGCACTGTCGATCGTAAAGCTTGGCTCGGAGGTGCTCGGAAGTCAATTCTGTGCTGTCCTGATGATATGGCGGGAGCAGAAGGATCACGTGACAGACTGCTACGTCCGTCTGACCAGCGTGTCTGGTGTCTCGGCTAAAAACAAGAAATCCATTGAGTGCCCCAATCTCCCTTCATCAACCTGCAGACACCCTCACACAAACACACAACCAAAACACACCCTCACACACAACCTATAACTTGTTGCCACAGATGGCTGTGGAAGCCAAGTCACTGGTTATATTTAAGGCAGAGATTGATGGATTGGTCAGGGATGAAGGGATATGGGGAGAAGGCAGGAGATTGGGGCTGAGAGGGAAAAATGGTTCAGCTATGTTGGAATGCTAGAGTAAATTTTCTCTCCATTTGGAAAATTGTCATTTCTTTGCCTATTCTCAGAATCAATCCAAGTCCTTCTGCACCCTCTCTCCTTCCACAATTCTACCTGTCCCTCCACATATCTCTGTATCATCCACAAACTTGGCCACAAAGCCAGCAATTCTATCAGCCAAATCACTGATATACAATGTACAGAGAAGTAGCCCCAAAACTGACCCCTGAGGAACGGCAGCCAATCAGAAAAGAACCTCTTAAATTCCCACTCTTTGCCCCCTTCCAATAGCCAAAGCTCTATCCATGCTCGTATTTCTCCTGAAATGCCATGCACTCTTGCTAAGCTCGCTTACCTTCATACTTCAACTTTTCCTTCCTTGTGGCTGTTGTAGTTGCCCTCTGTTGGTTTTTCGAACGTTTCCCAGTCCCACTTGGTGGTAAGTTTCACCTCACTAGGACCTTAAAGGAGACACATTTGCAAATTGATAGTCGATAGTGATTGGGTAATCAGGTAATGAACAGCAGCTAATAGAATGAAGTTGGGGTCAAGCAGGCTGGAGTCTTTGGAGTTGGGAGCTGAGAGGCTCTGGCGTGAAGAGGCTGAGTAAGTGACCCAGGTGTGGGGAGGGGGAGCAGTGAGAAGTCGCAGGTAAGACCTTCCTTAAGATGCTTTATTTTGCTGTTGACCTTTGACATTGTTTCAGTGCAGACAGGAAGGTAGTGTTGGATTAGAGTAACATTGTTCTTTTTCTTCCAGTTTGCTAATAATGTTTATATAATCACCTGTATGAGTAATTGTTCATTGAGTTTTCAGTAACAGTAGTACAGGAGATTCTGTACTTTTCCAGAAGCTCCTTTGCAGTGTGTGTCATACAATTGAACTTGACCAGTTGATAGGTTATTCTGTATCACTGGAAACTCTCAGTTTTTATCCGAATGTTTCTCCACTTGGTAATAAATGCAACTCTGCTGATGCCTCTTTAATTCATGTTTTGGTTTTGCCCTAAAATTGAAAAGTTTTGGCGGGAAGTATTCCATACCTTCTCACAACTTTTTAGGGTCCAATTTGACCCAAATCCCCTGACCACCATGTTTGGTATTATTGCAAATGAAGATATAACTTTAAATACTCCTAACTTACAGGTTTTAGTTTTTACCTCTCTTTTAGCAAGGAGAACAATCTTACTTAAATGGAAGGAGTCTACCCCTCCTGCACATCTTCAATAGCTACGTGATATTACGTCTTATTTAAACTTAGAGAAGATCCGCTGCTCAGTCTTAAATTTGAAACAATCTTTTTATGATATCTGGGGATCTTTCCTAAATTACTTTTCCAATTTATAAAGCTTAACAATGCACAGACTTTTATGTATATTTCTATCTTCTCTTCTTAAGCGAATATGTTTTTTTTTCTAATTTATCTATTATCATCCATCAGCTTTTTTCTTTGGTAGTTGGTAGGGGGTTGACTTTTTTATATAAAAAATTTCTTTTATGATGTATGACCTATCTTTAAATTTTTGATTACAGAGTGGTATACCTTTATGTGATATGCTATAACATTTTGATCAATTCTATTACAATATATGAATGTACACAATTTATGTTATGTATCACTCTGTAAATCTTGTTTTTTCTTCTGAATAAAAATATTGTGAAAAGAAAAGGACCAGCGGGAGGAAACTGTGAGCTCCAACTTGTGCCCATTCGACTGTTTCATTAAAATGGGCCCTTTTCTTTTTGTTTTACTTTACTAACCCTTTAGTCAAATGAAGAATTAAAGAGTTAAATCATTTAATTGTACTTGCTGTTATTTCGTGGTACTGATTTGTAACGGGGGAACAGATCACACAGCATCCACACGCACAAGAGGTTTTCCACCTCAGGTTTCTCTAGACTAACACTGTCAGCCGAACTTTCAGCACTCTGAAGATTAAAATAAATGATGCCCACAAAGCAGGAGAATGCTATAAGAAGATAGCAAAGCGTTTTCAGGTAGCTGTTTCCTTAGTTCGTGATGTAATTAAGAAATGGCAGTTAACAGGAATGGTGGAAGGCAAGTTGAGGTCTGGAAGACCAAGAAAACCTTCCAAGCAAACTGCACGGAGGATTGCTAGAAAGGCAACTCAAAACCCGTTTGACTACAAAAAGACCTTCAGGAAGATTTAACAGACTCTGGAGTAGTGATGCACTGTTCTACTGTACAGTGACACCTGCACAAATATGACCTTCATGGAAGAATCATCAGAAGAAAACCTTTCCTGTGTCCTCACCACAAAATTCAGCGTCAGAAGTTTGCAAAGGAACATCTAAACAAGCCTGATGCATTTTAGAAACAAGTCCTGTGGACTCTGATGAAGTTAAAATAGAACTTTTTGACCGCAATGAGCAAAGGTATGTTTGGGGGAAAAAAGTGTAGAATTTCATGAAAAGAACACCTCCCCAACTGCCCTCTCCTCTCCCCCCCCCCCCTTGGGCTTGTGTTGCAGCCAGTGGCACGGGGAACATTTCACTGGCAGAGGGAAGAATGAATTCAATTAAATACTAGCAAATTCTGGCTACAGAAAGTGTTTATGAGCTGTGATACTTGCCAAAGGAGGTGTTACTAAGTACTGACCATGCAGGGTGCCCAAACTTTTCTTCGGGCCCTTTTTTTTTGTTATTTTGAAACTGTGAAAGATGGAAATAAAAAAGTAATCTTGCTTAAAATATTAAGGAAATGTGTCATCTTTAACCTTATGCCTTTTGGAAATCAGGTCATCTTTTACTCGCTTAGCTATTCACAGTAACAGAAATTTTGACCAGGGGTGCCCAAACTTTTGCATGCCACTGTATATGGATTTCACCAAGACATTTGATAAGGTTCCCCATGCAAGGCTCATTCAGAAAGTAAGGAGGCATGGGATCCAAAGAGACCTTGCTTTGTGGATGCAGAATTGGCTTGCCCACAGTAGGCAAAGTTTGGTTATAGATAGCTCGTACTCCTGCGTGGAGTTCAGTGACCAGCGGTGTGCTTCAGGGATCTGTTCTGGGACCCCTCCTTCTTGTGAATTTTATACATGACCTGGATGAGGAAGTGGAGGGATGGGTTAGTACATTTGCTGATGACACAAAGTTGGGGGTGTTGTAGACAGTGTGGAGGGCTGAATGGCGGGAGCTGCGAGAAGATTGCACGGCCCAAAAGTGAAGATCTTTGATGACGGATGTTGCCTTCTCAAGGCAGCTCCTCCTGTAGGTACTCCCAATGGTGGAACAGGAATGTGTGTGTGAGTGGGAGAGACGTACAGATCCTATGTCCAGGGAGCGGGAGCGGATCTGGTGTCAGATCTGGAAGAAGGGACCGAGTGTAGTGTATCTAAGTTTGCTGATGATGCTAAATTGAGTGTAAAAGCAAATTGTGCCGAAGATACAGAGAGTCTGCAGAGAGATATAGATAGGTTAAGTGAGTGGGCAAGGGTCTCGCTGATGGAATACAATGGTAGGTAAATGTGTAAATGCTTGGGAAGGGAAAATGGAAGAGCAGATTATTAGTTAAATGGGGAAAAATTACAGCATGGTACTGTGCACAGGGACTAGGGAGTGATTGTGCATGAATCACAAAAGGTTGGTTTGCAGGTGCAGCAGGCTATCAAGAAGGCAAATGGGATGTTGGCCTTCATTGCTAGAGAGATTGAATTTAAGAGCAACGAGGCTATGCTGCATCTGTACAGGGTACTGGTGAGGCCGCACCTGGGGTACTGTGTGCAGTTCTGGTCTCCTTACTTGAGGAAGGATGGACTGGCTTTGGAGGTGGTGCTCACCAGGCTGATTCTAGAGATGAGGGGATTAGACTATGAGGACAGATTGAGTCGCTTGGGAATGTACTGACTGGAATTCAGAAGAAGGAGAAGACATAAAACAATCATCCATGAATAAATCATGAAAACATGTTATTCCTTAAAACAAAAGCTTGATCAATTGTAGATGGTTGGAAAAAAAAGTTAGTTACAATAGGAATTGACAAGATAAATTTATTCAATCCAAAATATTTATGAAATTGAAACCATATTTATATTGTATGTTTAACTATTGGATTAATCATTTGTTTATTCAATTTAGTAACTGCAAAGGGAAGCGCAGCTCCTAGAATAGAAGCCAATGAAAACCCCTGTAGAGAATCCCGCTCAAGGTTCATCCATCTTGGGGATTGAGTTTCATCCAGCTCATGTCCAAAATGTTAAATATCGAATATAAATTGCCCAATAATAAAATCTAAGATTTGGCAAAGCCAAACCGCCTTCCTTTTTTGATTTCTGTAAATATTTCTTTCTTAAGCTGGGATTTCTATACTGCCATATATATGAAGAAATTTTAGAATCAATAATATCAAAAAAAGATTTGGGAATAAAAATTGATACCTCCTGAAATAGTTACAGAAATGTAGGTAAAATAAACATCTTAATCGCATTAATTCTACCAATCAAAGATAAGGACATTGGGGACTATTTAGTAAACAGTTGTTTAACATGATCAATTAAAGGTAAAAAAAAATATTAACTTTTAGTAGATCCTTATACTTAGCAATTTTAACCCCCAAGTAAAATAATCAGTAACCAATCTAAATGGTGATTGTCTGTAAATTGGAACTTGCATATTTAATGGGAAAAGCACACTCTTATCAAGACTCAATTTGTAACCAGAAAATCTACTAAACTGGGCAAGTAGTGTTATAACTGCAGGAATGGATTTCTCCGAGTTAGAAATATATAACAGGTCATCTACATATAGTGATATTTTATGCGTCCCATTCCCCCGCATAATGCCAAATATATCAGGTAAATCATGAATAACAATTGCCAAGGGCTCCAAGGATATCAAATAGTAAAGGGCTAAAAGGACAGCCCTGTCTGGTACCTTGAAAAAGCCCAAAAGAAAGGGGATCTCTGATTATTGGTTAATACAGCAGCCAAGGGTATAACATTTGAATCCAAGATGAACTAAAATTAAATTTCTCAAGTATATTAAATAATCCCATTCATGTCTATCAAATGCCTCCTCGGCGTCAAGCGAAATAACACATTTTGAAGTATTAGATGACGTAGTGTATACAATGTTCATTAACCTCCTAATGTTAAAATGTGAGTAACAATTTTTAATAAATCCTGTCTGATCCTCAGAAATAATTTGAGGCAATACCTTCTCTAATCTAATTGCTAATATTTTGGAAAAGATCTTAGAATCCACATTCAACAAAGATATAGGCCGGTATGATGCACATTCAGTGAGGTCTTTATCTTTTTTAGGAATTAAATAGATGCTTCATAAACGGATTGTGGTAATTTACCTACTAATAAAGCATCTTTAAACATTCTGCATAACCAGGGAGAGAGTAAATCTCAAAAAGTTTTTTAAAATTTCAGCTGTATATCCATCTGGGCCAGGTGCTTTACCAGAATTTATTGAAAAAATTGCCTTCTTCAGTAATGGGTGCATCTAATGCAAAACATTCATGAACTGGTAATTTCAGAATATTTAATTTCCTTAAAAAAAATCATGCATTATAGTAGGATCATCCAGAAATTCTGATTGGTATAAATTAGTATAAAATTCTTGAAAAGATTTATTAATTTCATCATGGTTAACCGACAAAGTACTGTCCCGTCTACGAACTTTATTAATCTGTCATTCCGCCAAAGCAGCTTTCAATTGTTTAGCCAATAATTTATTTGATTTATCACCATGTATATAAAATTGACTCCTAGATTTAAGTAATTGGTTTTCAATCAGAGATGTTATTAACAAGCTATGTTGTATCTGAAGTTCAACTCTCTCTGTAAAGCTCCAAATTGGGAGCAATAGAATATTATTTATCAACTTCTTTAATCTTATCAACCAATGTACGTATCTCACTATTAATTCGTTTATGAAATTAATATGAAATAATTTGTCCACGGATAAATGCTTTAGAGGTATCCCATAATATCCCACCAGAAATTTCTTCCGTTGAATTAGATGAAAGGAAAAATTCAATCTGTTCTTTAATGAAATTAACAAAATTTCAATCTTGAAGCAAGATAGAATTGAACCACCATTGTCTAGTACTAAAATTCACATCATTAAATTTAATTGATAATTTCAAAGGGCATGATCGGAAATGGCGATTGCATCATACTCACAGGTAGTAACAGACGAAACTAAACGAGAATCAATAAAGAAATAATCAATTCCAGAATAATTATGATAAATGTGAGAAAAGAAAGAGAACTCTTTTTCATTAGGATGTAAAAACCCTCCAAATTTCTAAAATTCCTGAGTCAACTAAAAAGGAATTAATAAAGGTAGTGTAGCGGTGTGCTACACGCAGCGCTAAAATAACGACACGGAGTCGGTAAACTGCAATCAAAGAATATTTTATTCGAACTTCACAGCCTTGCTTTAAAGCCTCCCTCATCCCGCCCTCCCCGGGCGCGGATGCTCCAAGAGACACATACTCACAAACCCCCGCAGGCTTTTCTCCCTTTGTTGCGGACCTGGCCTTTGTGCCTGCACGCTGGCTAATTGTGAGCTGGTTCGAGTGTGCTAGGAAATGGGTCGCCACATAACATCCCCCCCCCCCCCCGGAACCGGCGATACACCCCCCAATGTCCACAGTCTGGGCCGGACCCTGTTTGGGAGGTCGGCCTCGGCGCCGCGGTGCCGGAAACTCGACCGGTTGCGCCAGGTCCACGTGGGCCGGTTTGAGTCGGTCCACCGTGAAAACCTCCTCTCTCCCCCCAACGTCCAGCACGAACGTGGACCCGTTGTTCCGGAGCACCGTGAACGGCCCCTCGTAGGGCCGTTGCAGCGGTGGCCGATGCCCGCCCTTTCGTACAAACACAAACTTACAGTTCTGCAGGTCTTTGGGTACGCAGGTCGGGTTCTGCCCATGCTGCAAAGTGGGTATGGGGGCCATGTCACCGAGCCTCTCGCGTAGTCTGCCCAGGACCGCTGCGGGTTCTTCCTCTTGCCCCCTTGGGGCTGGTATGAACTCCCCGGGAACGACCAGGGGTGCGCCGTACACCAACTCGGCCGATGAGGTGTGCAGATCGTCTTTGGGCTCCGTGCGGATGCCGAGTAGGACCCAAGGAAGCTCGTCCACCCAGTTAGCTCCTCACAGGCGTGCCATGAGAGCCGACTTTAGGTGACGGTGTAAACGCTCCACTAGTCCGTTCGACTGTGGGTGGTAGGCAGTGGTGTGGTGCAGCTGAGTCCCCAAAAGGCTGGCCATAGCTGACCACAGGCTGGAGGTGAACAGGGCGCCTCTGTCGGAGGTAATGTGGGCCGGTACACCATAGCGGGACACCCAGGCGGCGATCAGTGCCTGGGCGCAAGATTCGGAGGTGGTGTCGGTGAGCGGGATCGCCTCTGGCCATCTTGTGAACCGGTCCACGATAGTCAGGAGGTGCCGCGCTCTGCGCGACACTGGCAAGGGGCCCACGATATCCACATGAATGTGGTCGAAACACCGGTGGGTGGGGTGGAACTGCTGTGGCAGGGCTTTGGTGTGCCGCTGCACCTTGGCCGTCTGGCAGCGCATGCACGTTCTGGCCCATTCACTGGCCTGCTTGCGGAGTCCGTGCCAAACGAACCTGCTGGAGACCATCCGGACGGTAGTGCGGATGGAGGGGTGCGCTAAGTTGTGAATGGAGTTGAAAACACGTCGCCGCCAAAGTGCCGGGACGACGGGATGGAGCTGGCCGGTGGCGACGTCACAGAGTAGGGTCCTCTCACCTGGGCCTACGGGGAGGTCCTGGAGCTGCAAACCGGAGACTGCGGTTCTGTAACTAGGGATCTCCTCGCCTGCCTGCTGCGCCTCTGCCAGCGCCTCAAAGTCTACCCCTTGGGAAAGGGCGTGAATGTTAGGGTGAGAGAGCGCGTCCGCCACGACATTGTCCTTACCCGAGACGTGCCGGACGTCCGTCGTGTATTCAGAGATGTAGGACAGATGGCGCTGCTGGCGGGACGACCAGGGATCGGACACCTTCATGAACGTAAAGGTAAGCGGTTTGTGGTCCGTGAACGCGGTGAAGGGCCTGCCTTCTAAGAAGTACCTGAAATGCCGGATTGCCAGGTATAGCGCCAACAGCTCCCGGTCGAAAGCACTGTATTTGAGCTCGGGTGGCCGCAGGTGTTTGCTGAAAAACGCCAGGGGTTGCCAGCGGCCCTCGATGAGCTGCTCCAGTATCCCACCGACTGCCGTGTTAGATGCGTCCACTGTGAGGGCGGTAGGGACGTCCATTCTGGGGTGCACTAGCATCGCGGCGTTCGCCAAGGCTTCCTTCGTTTGAATGAAAGCGGCGGTGGACTCCTCGTCCCAGGTAATGTCCTTGCCCAGACCGGACAGCAGGGCGAACAGGGGGCGCATGATCCTGGCAGCTGAAGGGAGGAAGCGGTGGTAGAAATTGACCATACCTACGAATTCCTGAAGGCCTTTGACCATGGGGGGTCGGGGGAAATGGCGGACCGCATCTACCTTAGCGGGCAGAGGGGTTGCCCCGTCTGTGGTAATCCTGTGGCCCAGGAAGTCAATGGTGTCGAGCCCGAATTGGCATTTGGCCGGGTTGATTGTTAGACCGTAGTCATTCAGCCGGGCATAGAGTTGATGGAGGTGGGACAGATGCTCCTGACGACTGCTGCTGGCTATGAGGATGTCGTCCAAATAGATGAATGCGAAGTCCAGGTCGCGTCCCACCGCGTCCATTAACCGCTGAAACGTCTGTGCGGCATTCTTCAGGCCGAACGGCATGCGGAGGAACTCGAAAAGGCCGAACAGGGTGATGAGAGCCGTTTTGGGGACGTCGTCCGGATGCATCGGGATTTGATGGTATCCTCGGATGAGGTCTACCTTGGAGAAGATCCGTGCGCCGTGCAGGTTTGCTGCAAAGTCCTGAATGTGCGGCACAGGGTAGCGGTCCGGTGTGGTAGCCTCGTTCAGCCTGCGGTAGTCGCCGCATGGTCTCCAGCCCCCTGTCGCTTTGGGCACCATGTGCAGGGGGGAGGCCCATGAGCTGTCGGACCACCGGATGATCCCCAATTCCTCCATCCTCTTGAACTCCTCCTTCGCAAGTCGGAGCTTGTCCAGGGTAAGCCGCCGAGCGCGGGCATGGAGGGGTGGTCCTTGGGTCAGGATGTGGTGCGGTACGCCGTGTCGGGGCATGGCTGCCGTGAACTGCGGTGCCAGAACCGATGGGAAATCCGCCAGGACCCTGGTGAAGTCGTTGTCGGACAGCGTGATGGAGCTGAGGTGAGGGGCTGGCAACTGGGCTGCACCCAGGGAGAACGTCTGAAAGGTCTCGGCATGGACCAGTCTCTTCCTGGGCAGGTCGACCAGTAGGCTGTGAGACCGCAAAAAACCCGCACCCAGAAGCAGTTGGGATACGGCGGCCAGTGTGAAGTCCCACGTGAACTGGCTGGAGCCGAACTGTAGCCGCACCGGACGGGTGCCATAGGTCCTTACTGTGCTGCCGTTCACGGCCCTCAGGGGGGGACCCGGTGCCCTGTTGCGGGTGTCGTAACTCGTCGGAGGTAAGACGCTGATCTCGGCACCGGTGTCGACCAAAAACCGGCGTCCCGACCTGCTGTCCCAAACATACAGGAGGCTATCCCAAAGGCCAGCCGCCTTAGCCATCAGCGGCGGCTGGTCCTGGCGTTTCCCGGGAACTGGCAGGGCGGGCGACAACGGCGGGCTTCTGCACCCCACCGCTGGTGGTAGAAACACCATTGTTTGTTGGGCTCCCTACCCCTGCCTCTGGGGTTAGGGGGCTCTGCGGCCGGGCCCGGACTGGTCTGCTGCTGGGAGCGTGGCCGGGTGATCAGCGCGATGGACGCCCCACTCACCTTCTTGGCGTTCCACAGCAAGTCCGCCCGGGCTGCCACCTTCCAGGGGTCGCTGAAATCTGCGTCGGACAGCAGCAGGCATATGTCCTCAGGCAGCTGCTCTAGGAATGCCTGCTCAAACATGAGGCAGGGTGTGTGTCCGTCGGCCAGAGACAACATCTCATTCATTAAAGCTGATGGATGCCTGTCTCCCAAGCCATCCAGGTGCAGTAAACGGGCAGCTCGCTCGTGGCGTGAGAGTCCGAAAGTCCTTAGGAGCAGGGCTTTGAATTCCGTGTACTTGCCGTCCGCCAGGGGAGACTGTACGAACTCCGCAACCTGGGCCGCTGTGTCCTGGTCGAGGGAGCTCACCACGTAGTAGTAACGGGTGTCCTCCGAGGTTATCTGCCGAACGTGGAATTGGGCTTCTGCTTGCTGGAACCAAAGGTGAGGTCGTAGCGTCCAGAAGCTTGGCAGTTTCAACGAAACCGCATGAACAGATGCGGCGTCGGTCATCTCCGGTCCAAAAATCGTTTGGACCGTCGGGGTCACCAATTGTAGCGGTGTGCTACACGCAGCGCTAAAATAACGACACGGAGTCGGTAAACTGCAATCAAAGAATATTTTATTCGAACTTCACAGCCTTGCTTTAAAGCCTCCCTCATCCCGCCCTCCCCGGGCGCGGATGCTCCAAGAGACACGTACTCACAAACCCCCGCAGGCTTTTCTCCCTTTGGTGCGGACCTGGCCTTTGTGCCTGCACGCTGGCTAATTGTCAGCCGGTTCGAGTGTGCTAGGAAGTGGGTCGCCACAGTAGCAGATTTGTTTGGAAGTACCTGATTGGGCGCAGACATATCCAACATAGGATTCAAACAGCAATTAAAATCTCTGCCCATTATTAACCTATATTCATTTAATTTAGGAAGAGATATAAATAGCTGCTTAAAGAATTCAGGGTAGTCTGTATTTGCTGCATAAACATTAACCAAAACTACTTTTTGGTTATAGAGTAAACCAGTCATTAACAGAAATCTACCATAAGGATCTGAGATTATGTCATGACGAACAAATGAGATTGAAGGGTCTATAAAAATGTAAACACCTTTCACTTTGGTCGATGAGTTTGAGTGAAACTGTTGCCCTATCCAAAACCTTTAAAAAAATGCTAATTATCCTCCTTCCTCAAGAGTCTGCTGTGCAAAAATAATCTGAGCAGTCAATCTACGAAAAATTTTGAAAAACTTCTTCCGTTTAATTGGATGATTCAAACCATTCGTGTTCCATGAAACAAAGTTAATAATATTATCCATTTTCCTTAAATAAGCCATATGTTATGTAAAGGGTTAACCAAGTTGCATAGGAAACTCATGAACAAGGAAGTGGAAAAAAGTTTAAAGAGGAACGGAAAGTTAGAACAATACAGATATTTTTGTAATTTCAAGGCAGCCCAAAAGAAAACACAAAATACTCTGCAGATGCTGGGGTCAAAGCAACACGTACAACACACTGGAGGAACTCAGCAGGTCGGGCAGCATCCGTGGAAACGAACAGTCAATGTTTCGGGCCGAGACCCTCATCAGGACTGAAAATGGAGGGGGCAGGGGCCCTTTAACGAAGGTGGGGGGGAAGGAGAAGGCTGGTAGGTGCCAGGTGAAAAACCAATCAGAGGAAAGATCAAGGGATGGGGGGGGAAACAGGGAGGGGATAGGCAGGAAAGATGAAGAAGGAATGTAAGGGGACAGCACTGTGTCGTAGAAGGCGGCAGAATCATGAGAGAGTTGATAGGCAGTAGGAGGAGGAGGAGACAGAGTGAAACTGAGATGAGGGAAGGGAGAGGGAGGGAATTACTAGAAGTTGGAGAATTCAGTGTTCATACCAAGGGGCTGGAGGCTACCCAGACGGTATATGAGGTGTTGCTCCTCCAACCTGAGTTTGGCCTCATCATGGCAGTAGAGGAGGCCATGTATGGACATATCCGAATGGGAATGTGAAGCAGAGTTGAAGTGGGTGGCAACCAGGAGATCCTGTCTGTTGTGACGGACGGAGCGGAGGTGTTCGACAAAGCGGTCCCCCAATCTGCGTCGGGTCTCGCCGATGTAGAGGAGGCCGCACCGGGAGTACCGGGTGCAATAGATTACCCCAACAGACTCACAAGTGAAATGTTGCCTCACCTGGAAGGCTTGTTTGGGGCATTGAATGGTGGTAAGGGAGGAGGTGTAGGGACAGGTGTAGTACTTACACTTGCAGGGGCAAGTACCAGGTGGGAGATCTGTGGGGAGGGACGTGTGGACCAGGTAGTCGCGGAGGGAATGATTCCTGCGAAAAGCAGAGAGGGGTAGGGAGGGAAAGATGTCCTTAGTGGTGGGGTCCTGTTGAAGGTGGCGGAAGTTGCGGAGGATAATATGCTGGATCCGGAGGCTGGTGGGGTAGTAGGTGAGGAAAAGGGGGACACAGTCCCTGTTGCGGTGATGGGAGGATGGGGTGAGGGCCAAAGTGCGGGAAGTGGAGGAGAGGTGGGTGAGGGCATCATTCATGACGGCAGAAGGGAAACCACAATCTTTAAAGAATTTAGACATTTGAGGTGTCCTGGAATGGAAAGCCTCACCTGGGAGCAGATAGACAATAGGTGCAGAAGTAGACCATTCGGCCCTTCGAGCCTGCACTGCCATTTTGAGATCATGGCTGATCATCTACTATCAATACCCGGTTCCTGCCTTGTCCCCATATCCCTTGATTCCCCTATCCATAAGATACCTATCTAGCTCCTTCTTGAAAGCATCCAGAGAACTGACCTCCACTACCTTCCGAGGCAGTGCATTCCAGACCCCCACAACTCTCTGGGAGAAGAAGTTTTTCCTTAACTCTGTCCTAAATGACCTACCCCTTATTCTCAAACCATGCCCTCTGGTACTGGACTCTCCCAGCATCTGGAACATATTTCCTGCCTCTATCTTGTCCAATCCCTTAATAATCTTATACGTTTCAATCAGATCCCCTCTCAATCTCCTTAATTCCAGCGTGTACAAGCCCAGTCTCTTTAACCTCTCTGCGTAAGACAGTCCAGACGTCCCAGGAATTAACCTCGTGAATCTACGCTGCACTTCCTCTACAGCCAGGATGTCTTTCCTTAACCCTGGAGACCAAAACTGTACATAATACACCAGGTGTGGTCTCACCAGGGCTCTGTACAAATGCAAGAGGATTTCCTTGCTCTTGTACTCAATTCCCTTTGTAATAAAGGCCAACATTCCATTAGCCTTCTTCACTGCCTGCTGCACTTGCTCATTCACCTTCAGTGACTGATGAACAAGGACTCCAAGATCTCTTTGTATTACTCCCTTAGCCAACTCTACACCGTTCAGATAATAATCTGCCTTCCTGTTCTTACTCCCAAAGTGGATAACCTCACACTTATTCACATTAAACGCCATCTGCCAAGTATCTGCCCACTCACCCAGCCTATCCAAGTCACCCTGAATTCTCCTAACATCCTCATCACATGTCACACTGCCACCCAGCTTAGTATCATCAGCAAATTTGCTGATGTTATTTTCTATGCCTTCATCCAAATCATTAACGTAAATGGTAAACAGCTGTGGTCCCAATACCGAGCCCTGTGGCACCCCACTAGTCACCACCTGCCATTCTGAGAAACACCCATTCACCGCTACCCTTTGCTTTCTATCTGCCAACCAGTTTTCTATCCATGTCAATGCCTTCCCCCCGATGCCCTGAGCTTTGATTTTACCCACCAATCTCCTATGTGGGACCATATCAAATGCCTTCTGAAAATCGAGGTACACTACATCCACTGGATCTCCCCCGTCTAACTTCCTGGTTACATCCTCGAAAAACTCCAAACAGATTAGTCAAGCATGATTTATCCTTGGTAAATCTATGCTGGCTCAGCCCAATCCTATTACCGCTATCTAGATATGCCACTATTTCATCCTTAATAATGGACTCTAGCATCTTTCCCACCACCGATGTCAGGCTGACAGGTCGATAGTTCTCTGTTTTCTCCCTCCCTCCTTTCTTAAAAAGTGGGATAACATTAGCCATTCTCCAATCCTCAGGAACTGATCCTGAATCTAAGGAACATTGGAAAATGATTACCAATGCATCCGCAATTTCCAGGGCCGCCTCCTTTAGTACCCTAGGGTGCAGACCATCTGGACCTGGGGATTTGTCAGCCTTCAGTCCCATTAGTCTTCTCATCACCGTTTCCTTCCTAATGTCAATCTGTTTCATTTCCTCTGTTACCCTATGTCCTTGGCCCATCCATACATCTGGGAGATTGCTCGTGTCTTCCTTAGTGAAAAGAGATCTAAAGTACTCATTAAATTCTTCTGCCATTTCTCTGTTTCCCATAACAATTTCACCCAATTCATTCTTCAAGGGCCCAACATTGTTCTTAACTATCTTCTTTCTCTTCACATACCTAAAAAAGCTTTTGCTATCTTCCTTTATATTCCTGGCTAGCTTGCGTTCGTACCTCATTTTTTCTCCCCGTATTGTCTTTTTAGTTAAGTTCTGTTGTTCCTTAAAAACTTCCCAATCATCTGTCCGCCCACTCACCTTAGCTCTGTCATATTTCCTTTTTTTTAAAAAATGCTACGCAGTCTCTGACTTCCTTTGTCAACCACTGAGGCCCCTTTCCCCCTTTTGAATCCTTCCTTCTCCGGGGGATGAACTGATTTTGCACCTTGTGCATTATTCCCAAGAATACCTGCCATTGCTGTTCCACTGTCTTTTCTGCTAGGCTGTCGGTCCAGTCAACTTTGGCCAGCTCCTCCCTCATGGCTCCATAGTTTCCCCTGTTCATCTGCAACACTGACACCTCCGAGCTGCCCTTATCCTTCTCAAATTGCAGATAAAAGCTTATCATATTGTGATCACTACCTCCTAATGGCTCCTTTACTGTGAGATCGCTTATCAAATCCTGTTCATTACATAACACTAAATCCAGAATAGTCTTGTCTCTGGTTGGCTCTCGTACAAGCTGTTCCAAGAATGCATCTCGTAGGCACTCTACAAACTCCCTATCCTGGGGTCCAGCACCAACCTGATTCTCCCAGTTCACCTGCATGTTGAAATCCCCCATAACTACTGCGACATTACCTTTGCCACATGCCAATGTTAAGTCCCTATTCAACTTGCACCCAATATCCATGCTACTGTTTGGTGGCCTATAGACAACACCCATTTGGGTCCTTTTACCCTTACTGTTCCTCAGTTCTATCCACACAGACTCTACTTCTCCTGACCCTATGTCCCCCCTTGAAAAGGACTGAATCTCATTCCTCACCAACAGGGCCACCCCACCCCCTCTGCCCACATTTCTGTCCCTACGATAGCACGTATACCCTTGTACATTCATTTCCCAGGTCTGATCTCCCTGCAGCCACGTCTCCGTTATCCCAACAACATCATAGTTACCCATTCGCACCTGGGCTTCAAGCTCATCCGCCTTATTTCTGACACTTCGTGCATTCAGATATAGAATTTTTAACCCATTTCTCCTCTCTCTGTTTGAATCGCTGCCTATTGTGCTTAACCCAGCTCTCCGAACTCCCATCGGGCTATACGGCCCTAGAATTTTGTTGTCCTTCCTACATTTACTTATTCTTTCAACACATTTAACTCCATGTTCCGTCAGACCATCCCTCTATACACGAGTCCTCCTTATCACTTGTTCCGCCCCACCTTCCTCTACTACACACTTAATATTCCGGAACCGTGTAGTCCCCACCTGTCCTTTATTCTTCATCTCGCTATCCTCTCTCGCATTCTGGATCCCCGCCCCCTGCAAATTTAGTTTAAACTCTCCCCAAGGAGCTCTAGCAAACTTCCCTGCAAGAATGTTAGTACCGCTCCAGTTCAGGTGTAAACCGTCCCTTCGGAACAGATCCCACCTTCCCTGGAACAAAGCCCAATTATCTAAAAACCTGAAGCCCTCCCTCCTGCACCATCCTCTCAGCCACGTATTAATCTGTATAATCTTTCTGTTCCTTGCCTCACTTGCACGTGGCACAGGTAGCAATCCTGAGATTGTTACCCTGGAGGTCCTGCTCTTCAGCTTCGCACCTAACTCCCTGAACTCCCTAAGCAGGACCCCCTCACTCATCCTACCCACGTCGTTGGTCCCTACATGGACCACAACATCTGGGTTCTTGCCCTCCCTCTCGAGAGTAACCTGCACCCGATCTGAGATGTCTCGGACCCCGGCACCAGGGAAGCAACATACCATCCGAGACTCCCGATCTTCCCCACAAAATCTCCTATCTGGCCCCCTGACTATAGAATCCCCTATCAATACCGCTCTCTTCTCTTCCCTCCTCCCCTTCCTAGTCGAGGGTCCAACCTCAGTGCCAGAGACAGGACCACTGCAGCTTGTTCCTGGTAGGTTATCCCCACCAACAGTATCCAAAACGGTATACTTATTTTTGATGGGAACGGCCACAGGGGTGCTCTGCTCTCTCTGTCTGCTCCCCCTGCCTCTCTTGACTGTCACCCATTTGCCTACCTCCTGTCATTTCGGTGTGACTACCTCCCGATAACTCCTATCTATCTCTGCCTCCCGAATGATCCGTAGTTCATCCAGCTCCTGCTCCAATTCCCTAACTCGGTCTGATAGGAGCTGCAGCTGGATGCACCTTTTGCAGGTGTGGTCATCAGGAACAACTGTGCTGACCCTGACCTCCCACATACTGCATACGGAGCACACCACTGCTCTAACTGTCTCCCCCATTACCTGATCCCAGATTAGTCAGAATAAATGAAAAGCAGGCTTCTTGTCGAAGCCCGCTGAGCCAAAGCCCAGCACTCTGCTCCTGCGCACTCCGCTGCTCGCACCGACACTGGCAGAGAGAGAGGGGAACTGGGAATAGGGAGTGGCATTTCTGCATTTGGCAGGGTGGGAAGAGGTATAATCAAGATAGTTATGGGAGCCAGTGGGTTTATAGAAGATGTCAGTGGACAGTCTGTCTCCAGAGATGGAGACAGAGAGATCGAGAAAGGGGAGAGAAGTGTCCGAGATGGAACAATTGAATTTGAGGGTTGGGTGGAAGTTAGAGGCAAAGTCGATGAAATTGACGAGCTCAAAAGCAAACTACCGGTACTTAACTAAAGAAGACCCCACCCCCAAAGCCAGGAAACTATCTGAGACCCGCCCCAAACTCCATCTCTCCATGGCAAGTCTCCAAATTTTAAAGAAAAAAAAAATCACCCATAGTCAAAACAATGCCAGACACCAGCTAAGTAAAAAAAACCTTTGTACGCCATTTTAGAAAACAAGGTCTTAAGAATTAAATCAGAATACAATCTTCATATTAATTAATCACCAAGTCAAAATGTTAATACTTTCCTAAAACTAATAACTAAAAATAAAAAGGTATAGTAATAAATAAAAGGAAAGAGAACTTTAATATAGAGCAGACATAAACCAAAACAAAGTATTTAAAACTTCAGCCCAAGGGCACGACTGCACAAACTTAAAATGTCCGAATCTGTAAGCTGATTGTTAACTAATAAACCTGTGAATCTGTGGAATTCTCTGCCCAATGAAGCAGTGGAAGCTCCCTCAGTAAATATATTTAAGATGAGGTTGGATGGATTTTTGCATAGTTTGGGGGATTAAGGGTTATGGGGAAAAGGCAGGTAGGTGGAGATGAGTTCATGACCAGATGGACATTATCTTATTGAATGGCGGAGCAGGCTCGACGGGCCAGAGGGCCAACTCCAGCTCCTTCTCACGTTCCTACGTAACAAGACGGCTCCGCTCTCTGTCGACTTCAGTCGATAGGCGGGAGGGCGGATGGGAGAAACGACAAACAAGTAGAATTGAGTTAAACCGCGGAGAGGCTAAATTCACGGCACACTCGTACTCGTTCTCTGGGTTCGGGACACGGTAGCGCTGAACTTACCCGCTCCTCCTCCAGTGAACAGCATCATCTCACTGCCCCGTGGTAGCCGACAGAGTGGGGAGATTTCAATCCAAATCCCACTGGCCGGAGGGAAAGGTACGAGGGAGGAGTGAGCTGGAAAGTCGGGAGAACAACAGTCACAAGAAGCAGAACCAGCTCTCTTCTGCTTCCGAACCCGGAAGCGAGTCGGGTTATATGGTGATGAGTCACGTGGCCCTCGTGAACGTTTTAACACTGGCGCTGACGGTGGCACGTGATGCACAAGATGCAACCGAGCGATTTCGCAGAAGATACCTTGGAATTAAACCCTGCCTTTTTGAGTTCACAGGATCATTCCTTTGCTGAATGTGCTCACTCAGAGTATCAGATCAGATGGAGGAGACTGTGACTGCCAAGGGAAGGTATGTAGGGTCCGGGACGGGAATGCGTTGTGTTGGCGATAGAGGAGTAGGGGTTTCAACCTGAGGAGGGATAGTGACTACCGTTTGGAACGGGGGTCGGAGGCAACTCGGGATCCCAGCGAGGGGAATGTGGGCATACATTGCCTGTTGCGATGCGAAACTGGAGACGGGAAATGGTACATAGAACAAAACAGGGTTAAAAGGGGCTGAACTAATTAAATCCCCGCCTGACTAAACCTGTGACTATCCCGGCCGCTCTCCCCCCCCCCCCCCTCCACCCGTTTATTCCTCTTGTTCTCCTAATTCCCTTTTCCCCGTGTTTCTCGAGATCCGCTGTCTGTGAGTCTGAGTCTGTCTGTGCGTGTCAGCGCGGCGGGCAGAGCGTCCCTTTGGTTCTCCCGGGCTTCCTGATTGCGGCGCCCGTGAATCTCATATAAACGGCAGCATAAATATACTGGCTTTCCATCCACTCATCGCCAGATCGTTGCTTCAGCCAGTGTGACTCCGATTTCTGCGGCTCTTTTCCTGTGTGCTTCTTATTTCTGCGGCTCTTTTCCTGTGTGCTTCTTATTTCTGCGGCTCTTTTCCTGTGTGCTTCTTATTTCTGCGGCTCTTTTCCTGTGTGCTTCTTATTTCTGCGGCTCTTTTCCTGTGTGCTTCTTATTTCTGCGGCTCTTTTCCTGTGTGCTTCTTATTTCTGCGGCTCTTTTCCTGTGTGCTTCTTATTTCTGCGGCTCTTTTCCTGTGTGCTTCTTATTTCTGCGGCTCTTTTCCTGTGCCTTTTACTACACGCCCCCCCCCCCCCCCCGCCAGCTGACTGCTCCTGTGGCTCCTCCCACAGACTGTAGCTCCTCCCACAGACTGTAGCTCCTCCCACAGACCCCGGTATAAAGGCGATTGGTGGCGCTGCTCCTTCCTCAGTCTCCAGGGTGTTGTGTGGTAGTCGCTTGCTGCTGACGGTGCTTTCTTCCAGCCAATAAAAGCCTACCTTAGCTCACGTCTCCGAGAGTTATTGATGGTGCATCACCCTGCGTCTCTTTTGCCCCTCTTGCTCATCCCCTCTGCCCGCCCCCCCACCTCTCTCGCTCCCATAAACATCATCAGGGTCTCCTCAGCTTGCACCAACGCGACTTCTCCCTGTAACTCGTGCCCCCTGTTCTCCCACGCTATCCACAACGCGAATCCACCCACCCACATTTTTATCCAGGTCATTTGGAGATCCCAGTATTAATCCCTGCAGAACACCTCTAGTCGAAGACCTCTGGAGACAATCAACCACCCCCTGCTCTCTTCTGTGGGGCAACACCATTCTGAATCCAAATGGTAAATTCTTGCATCCTAATCTTCTGGATGACCCTCCCATGAGGGGTTTGCCAAATGACTTACTGAAATCCAGGTAGAGAACATACACGCTCCAACTTTGTCAATCATCTTTATCGCCTCCTTCAAAAATGCAGTAACCTCAGTGAGACTCAATTTCCCCGACACAGTACCAGGCTGACTGTCCCTAATTGGGCCACGGTTACACAGAAACATTTCAGATCAGTGTGAGCATTGGGAGGGAATAGAAAACTGGTTAGACTGGTTCCGAACTCAAACTCTGGGTGCTGTTGACAGTTCCTGTCTGAGGTGGGATCAGATTATCAAAGTTCACTCCTCACCTCAACCTTTCTTCCACCTCAGGTCCATCGCAGTCTGTGTGTGGTTGGTCATGGTCGGAATTGCTGCTGGTAAGTAGGGTAGGGTCACACTGTGTGGAGGGAGATTCTCCTTTTGTCCAGGGTGGAGAGAGCTTTACTGTGTGTCTGTTCACTGTCCCATCACACACTCCCAGGATAGAGGGAGATTCTCCTTTTGTCCAGGGTGGAGAGAGCTTTACTGTGTGTCCGTTCACTGTCCCATCACACACTTCCAGGGTAGAGGGAGATTCTCCTTTTGTCCAGGGTGGAGAGAGCTTTACTGTGTGTCCGTTCACTGTCCCATCACACACTTCCAGGGTAGAGGGAGATTCTCCTTTTGTCCAGGGTGGAGAGAGCTTTACTGTGTGTCCGTTCACTGTCCCATCACACACTCCCAGGGTAGAGGGAGCTTCACTCTGTATCTAACCCCAGGGGTACAGGATGGGATGCTGTAGAGGGAACTATGTCTAACCGTGGGAGTGTGCGATGGGACAGTGTCGATGGAGATTCACTCTGTGTCTGAGCCTGGGGGGGGTGTGAGGGGATGGTGTGGGGGGAGCTTCACTCTGTCTAACCCCAGGGGTACAGGATGGGATGCTGTAGAGGGAACTATGTCTAACCGTGGGAGTGTGTGATGGGACGGTGTGGAGGGAGATTCACTCTGTGTCTGACCCCGGGAGTGTGTGATGGGACGGTGTGGAGGGAGATTCACTCTGTGTCTGACCCCGGGGGTGTGTGGAGGGAGCGTCACACTGTATCTAACCCTGGGAGTGTGTGATGGGACACTGCAGAGGGAGATTCACTCTTGTGTCTGACCCTGGGAGTGTGTGGGGGGAGCTTCACTCTGTCTAACCCCAGGGGTACAGGATGGGATGCTGTAGAGGGAACTATGTCTAACCGTGGGAGTGTGTGATGGGACAGTGTAGAGGGAGCTTCACTCTGTGTCTGAGCCTGGGGGGGTGTGAGGGGATGGTGTGGGGGGAGCTTCACTCTGTCTAACCCCAGGGGTACATGATGGGATGCTGTAGAGGGAACTATGTCTAACCGTGGGAGTGTGCGATGGGACAGTGTCGATGGAGATTCACTCTGTGTCTGAGCCTGGGGGTGTGTGAGGGGATGGTACGGAGGTGAAGGTGGGGAAGTGAGGATGACTCCCCCCAACCCCAGTAACCAGGGACGCTCTTCTACCGACAGGTCAGCGTGGCATCTGCCGTTTCACTCGGGTTACCAGCTCTCTCAGCTGCCCCTGCCTCCCGAATGCTGGGCAAAGCCTGCACCTTCGCAGCCTCCGAGGACCTGTCTGGGACATCTGCATCAAGGGCAACGGAGACAGACTGTGCTGTCGGAACAGCAGCCAGGCCTGGGTAGATGCCGGCCGTGTTAAACTGATCTACAGCTGGATTATCCACCACCCTGTCTACTGTGAGATCGGCTTCGGCTTGTCAGGTAAGTGGCAGGCAGAGGTGAGTTGTGTACAGTGAGAACCCAGTACTCTAGGATCCCACTATTCTGAGGATTTTTCATCTGGAAATGTTTCTTTTGCCTCCCACCACATCACGAGAGCCTGTAGTTTCCCGTGCTGCACTCTGATTTGGAACTGTTCGTTGGAAGTACAGAGTCGACTGTACTTCCTTAGAAGGTTGGCGTCATTCAATGTCTGTAGTGAGATGCTGAAGATGTTCTATAGGTCAGTTGTGGAGAGCGCCCTCTTCTTTGTGGTAGCGTGTTGGGGAGGAAGCATTAAGAAGAGGGACGCCTCACGTCTTAATAAGCTGGTAAGGAAGGCGGGCTCTGTCGTGGGCAAAGTACTGGAGAGTTTAACATCGGTAGCTGAGCGAAGGGCGCTGAGCAGGCTACGGTCAATTATGGAAAACTCTGAACATCCTCTACATAGCACCATCCAGAGACAGAGAAGCAGTTTCAGCGACAGGTTACTATCGATGCAATGCTCCTCAGACAGGATGAAGAGGTCAATACTCCCCAATGCCATTAGGCTTTACAATTCAACCGCCAGGACTTAAGAACTTTTTAAAAGCTATTATTAATGCTGTTTGAGATAGTGATTTAGATGCATATCATATTTTTTTTTACTGAGTTATGTATTGTATGTTATTAGTTTTGCTAAAACAAGTGTATGGGACATTGGAAAAAAAGTTGAATTTCCCCATGGGGATGAATAAAGTATCTATCTATCTATCTATCTATCTATCTAAACACCCAACCACCCAATCCTTTCTGTCTGCACAATGTCCATATCAGTCCTTTCTCAGTACGTTAATGTGTCTACCTAAGAACTTCTCAATTGGTTCTATCATGTCCATCTCCACCACAACCCTGGCAGCTCATTGCAGGCACACAGCACTTGCCAGTCTTGGATAAACGTGTGCATACAAGTGTTGGACATTTAGATACGGTGGAAGAGACAATGCACCTCTGATCCTCATAAACTCATCAGTTTCTAACGGGTCTGTCCTCCATCTCAGTTGTTCCAGAGAAAACAATCCAAGTTTATCCATTCTTCCTCCCCCCACCCCCCAGCAGGTTGAGACTCGTTTCCTTGGTGTGTAGGGCGCTCAGGCTTGACCTTGCAAAGTTCAGTGGGAATTTATTACCAAGGTACACGTGTACCACCAGATACCACTTTGAACTTATTTTCTTGCAGGCATTAACAGAAATACAGTAGAATCACTGAGAAACTATACACAGATACTGATAAAACAACTAATATACAAAAGACAAACTGCAAGTAGGAAAGAAATACGATGAGTAAATAATACTGGGCAATTTGCACAAAATGCCGAAGGAACTCAGCTGGCCAGGCAGCGTCTATGGAAAAGCATGAACAGTGGACATTTCTCCCGGTATACAGAAGGCCACACCAGGAGCACTGGATAGACTCGCAGGGAACGTTCCCTCTAACGTTTACCCATGTGTGGGTGCACACATTTATGCCACTAGTGCACAAAGGAATCTAAACTGCACACAAGAGGTTGTCACTCTCAACCTCTCTGGCAAGTTAATTATGTTTCACAGATCTACACAATTACATTTCCTTTTCTGGTTTCTCACAGATCTACACAATTACATTTCCTTTTCTGGTTTCTGTTGCGGACGGCGTTGATGACGTGGAGTTTACGATGATTTTACTGCAGATTTTAAGAGCTGGCTTATTTGTACTGTTTTTATTGAAATTATTCAGAAGACAAGTGGACAAGGGAGTCACATTTCACTGGAGGGAAAATGCGCTTGGTGGTGCTATCCTGTTGGAGATGGCGGATATTGGAGTCTTATGTGCTGGATACAGACCCTTGTGGTTGGTGGGGACGAGAAACCCTAACCCTGGTGTGGTGCCTAGTGGGCAGGTGTGTGCAATGTGGAAGAGATTTTGGGGAGGGCAGTGTTGATGTTATGAATGGAAGACCCTTTCTTTGAAGGAGGAGGACATCTCACTGTTTTGGAATGAAAAAGCCTCATCCTGAGAGCAGATATGGCGGAGTCAGAGAAACTGGGAAAAGTGGAAGGCATTTTTTTCAAGTGACAGGTTGGGAAGAAGTATAGTTCCAATAGCCGTGAGAGTCAGTGGGTTTATAAAAGATAGCAGTAGATACACTGTCTCCAGCCATCGGGAACAGGGAGGGAGGTGTCAGAAATGAACCAAGTAAAATTGAGGGCAGAGTGGAAGTTGGAGACAAAGTTGGTCAAATTGATGAACTCAGCGTGGGTGCAGGAAGCAGCACCGATGCCGTTGTCTGTGCAGTAAGAAGAGTTGGGGAGTGATGTCGGCACGGAACATGAATTGTACCACATAGCCGACAAAAAGTCAGTTATGGCTGGGACCCGTGTGAGTGCCCCGGCTACACTGTGGGTTTGAAGGAAGGAGCCGAAGGAGAAGTTGAGGGTGAGGACCAGTTCCGCCTGATTGAGGAGTGGTATTGGTGGGGATCTGCTTGGGTCTGGTGTCCAAGAAGAAATGGAGAGCTTTAAGGCCCTTCTGATTGGGAGGACAGAAGTGTTTAGGGACCAGATATCCACAGAGGAAATGAGACGATCAGGACGAGAGATCTTAAAGTCATTGTAAAGATGGAAACTGTGTGAAGCGTTACAGATGTAGGTGGGAAGAGACTGAACCAAGGGGGATAAAACAGAATCGAGGTATGCAGACGTGAGTTCAGACTAGCATTCCTCGTGATGTGTTCCGCAGGTAGATTAAATAAGTAGGGTGACAGTGTTCAGCCTTGTCGTACTCCTTTCCCTGTCTTGAAACAGTCTGTTGTTCCGTGTTCAGTTCTAACTGCCGTGATCTTCGTACAAGTTTCTCATAAGGCAGATCAAGTAGATAACAAACTATGGCAAGAAGGCATTAGGGGGCACTCTTTCGTGTCCACTGATCACAGTACACAGTTCTTTCAATGCCTGCCTGACAATGGCCAGCAGTGAAATGTTCATCACCAGGATGATGGTGGAAAACTCTAAGCAGATAAAATGGACGTCACTTGACTGTTTCATGTTCCAGCTTGTGTGAGCAGGACTGAGACAGAACTGTCATGTCTGTGCAGCACAATGATTTAATCAGGAAATAACACAATCTGACTCCTCTTCCTTTTGGAGACTCCATTGTCCTGTCCTTGCAGTGGACGGTGAAATCCTCGGGAGTCGGCCTCCACTGAAATCACAGGGTGGTCGGTGTTTTGGGGGTATGTGAAAGTGCCTCCGATGTTCCCTCTGAGGTGTGCACGCGCACGCATCATTTGCTACTAGCGCACAGGAATTTAAACTGTGCACAAAAGGTTGTCACCCTCTACCACATTAGCATGTTAAATATGTTTCACCATTGTCCACAATCATATTTCCTTTTCTGGTTTCTGAAGTGGACAGTGTTGACAGTGTGGAGTTTGCAGTGATTTGCCTGCAGATTTTACAGCTGCCTTATTTATACTGTTTTTATTGAAGAAATTATTCAGTATCCACAAATTGTTGTCACTGGGCAAAAAAGATTGTACAGCATATGATTTTTACACACACTGGTCTTTACAACTTAATGAGGACATTGGGAACTTCCATGTCTTTCTTCAGTCAAAGTGACCATTAGAGCCATTGATCTCATGAAACCATGTCACACATGTTGCTTGGTTTTGCTTTGCAAGTGTTTCAAATTGTGAGGGGCATAGATAGACTAAATGTCCTCAGTTGTCTTCCCAGCAGTGAGGAATAAACAGCTGGACAGCACAGCAGAGAGCAGCTCAGCACTGGGACAGAAATCGGGAACCTGCTGAGAGACAGGTCAGGTGTATTCATGTCCGGAGATCAAGGATGCTACTACAAGTGCAGGTGTCATCTCCGGAAAGCCATCTCTTAGGCGAAATGGAGATTCCAGAGTAGACTGGAATCAACGAAGGACACTTAACAGGTGTGGCAAGGTTTGAATACTGTAACCTCCTACAAAGTTAAATCTTGCAACATACAGGACCGCAGAGCTTCGCTTCCAGATGAGCTCAATGCCTTCTATATTCGCTTTCTCCACGAGAGCAAGGAGGAACCATTGTGCACCCCCATGTCTCCCGATGACCCTTTGCTCTCAGTATCTGAAGATGACGTACAGGCTACCATCGAGAGAGTGCATCCAAGAAAAGCATCCGATCTGGACTGAGTACTGAGGGTGCTGGGCCATCTGAAAGCTGAAGAGTTAAAACTTTCCCTGGACAAGTGCCAGTTCTGAAAGATGCATGTTAGCTATGTTGAACATGTGCTGTCATGGGATGGAGTAGCTACAGATCTGGCTAAGGTAGAGGTGGTGACCACCTGGCCGTGGCACCGGACCGCGAGCGCTCTGCACTCATTCCTCGGGTTCTGTGGTTTGTGAAGGGCTACATGAAAGTGAATCACCTGTTGAATTAGCTTCTGTGTGGTTACCCTCCTTTGGGGAAGAAAGGGGGAGGACACAAGGAGAAGAGTGTAAAGTGTATCTTGGCCCATCAGAGCCTTTTGGACTGAGGTGGGATGTGAAATGTGAGGAGGCCTTTCAGTCTTTGAAGGAGATGCCGATCCAGGCCCCTGTTCTGGCTTTTACAGACCCCTGATTGTGGTATGTACTACAATGGATGTTAGCCAAGAGGGCTGAGGGTGTGTCCTGTATCAGGACCAGGGCACCTGGTTGAGACCTGTTGCATTTGCCAGTTGGAGTCTGTCGCCCTCTGAATAGAAAAACTATTCCATGAATAAGTTGGAGTTTCTGGCGTTGAAGTGGGCGGTGGCGGATAAGCTGAGTGACTACCTTAACGGTAACAAGTTTGAGGTGAGGACGGACATCAATCCCCTAACTTGTATCCTGACCTCGGCGAAACTGGATGCCGTAGGCCGTCGGTGGTTGGCGGCATTGTCTGTCTGAAGTACCGACCGGGAAGCCCGAACATTGATGCTGACGCTTTGACCCGTTGTGCACAAGAAAGGCTGGGCAGGGACGGAGAGTGGGAGAGTGTTCCTGCCCCGGGAGTGAAAGCCATGTGCCAGTTTGCTATCGCAGTGAATGCAGATGAAAAGCAAGGGCAGGATCGAGCGGTGCATCCACTGGGAGCTTCTGATGATGCCATTCCCCAGGTTTACTGTGACCTGACTGCTCTGAAGAAAAATCATCTGCCAGAATTGATTTCTGGGGAAGTGGCTGCTGCTCAGCAAGATGTCCTGGGTGTCAGTGCCATTTGGCAAGCAGTTGAAGAGGGAAACATGGCTCAAACAGAGAAGAGGAAACATTCTGTGGTTCCTCCATTACTGAGAGAATGGCCTTGGTTGGAGTTGAGGAACCAGATCACTCAGTATCCTGGGTCACGTCACCTCCAGACCAACCTCAGCATTCCCAGCGCTGGTTCTGCCTGAGAAGTATGGGAGGGTTGTATTACACTCACTTCATGATGATTCTGGACATTTGGGGGTTGAAAAGACCAATGGATTGTTCAGAGACCAGTTCTGCTGGCCCCGAATGAAGTCGGACGTCGAAGAATTCGGCAAGTCGTGCATTCGATGCATACGGAGGAAGACGCTGCCTAACGGGCAGCTCCCTTGTCCCACTTGCAGAGTGTGGGGCCCCTGGACCTGGTGTGTATGGATTTCCTGTCAATAGAGTCAGATGGCAGCAATGTGGCAAAAGTCTTAGTCATCAGGGATAACTGCACCTGATATGCGAAAGCTTTCCCGACCAAGGAGCAGAGGTTATCCACGGTGGCCAAAGTGTTATGGGAGAAGTATTTCAGTTACTATAGTCCCCTGGCGAATACATAGTGATCAGGGACGAGATTTCAAAAGTGGGCTCATACATGAGTTACTAGCCATGCTTGGAGTTGAGAGGTTGAGGACTATACCAGGTGATCCCCAACCCAAGCGGTTCAGTGAGACCCTGTTAGACATGCTCGGAACTTTGGAGATCAGCAGGAAGGCACAGAGCGACCACTCCCCGCTGAACATCAACGGCTCCTCAGTAGAGATCGTAAAGAGCACCAAATTTCTTGGTGTTCACCTGGTCCCTCAACACCAGCTCCATAGCAAAGAAAGCCCAGCAGCATCTCTACTTTCTGCGAAGGCTGAGGAAAGTCCATCTCCCACCCCCCATCCTCATCACATTCTACAGGGGTTGTATTGAGAGCATCCTGAGCAGCTGCATCACTGCCTGGTTCGGAAATTGCACTATCTCGGATCGCAAGACCCTGCAGCGGATAGTGAGGTCAGCTGAGAAGATCATCGCGGTCTCTCTTCCCGCCATCATGGACATTTACACTACACGCTGCATCCGCAAAGGAAACAGCATTATGAAGGACCCCATGCACCCTCATACAAACTCTTCTCCCTCCTGCCGTCTGGGAAAAGGCTCCAAAGCATTCGGGCTCTCACGGCCATACTATGTAACAGTTTCTTCCCCCAAGCTATCAGACTCCTCAATACCCAGAGCCTGGACTGACACCTTGCCCTACTGTCCTGTTTATTATTTATTGCAATGCCTGCACTGTTTTTGTGCAAGTTATGTAGTCCTGTATAGGTCTGTAGTCTAGTGTAGCTTTCTGTGTTTTTTACATAGTTCAGTCTAGTTTTTGTACTGTCATGTAACACCATGGTCCTGAAAAGCGTCTTATTTTTATTTTGTACTGTACCAGCAGTTATGGTCGAAATGACAATAAAAGTGACTTGACTTGATCTGGTCCACTGCTACAACTGTACCCAAAATGAAGCTACCGGGTACTCACCATATTATCTGATGTTTGGTTGCGAGGTTGCCCATTGACCTTTGTTTTGCGACTGACAAAGGTGACCTACCACCAAAGACTTATCTGAAGTATGTGTCTGATATGAGAAGGGAGCTGGTGTCACTGCTGCCAAGCAGAATCAAAAAAAATAAGAGGAGGTATGATCAAAAGGTGAGGTTCTCCAAACTCATGCCAGGAGACCGAATCCTTGTAAGGAATTTGGAGCTACCTGGAAAGCATAAGTTGGCCAACCACTGGACAGCGACGCCCTGGGTGGTGGAGAGACAGATGCCAAGCGTACCAGTTTTCTGGGTGAAACCAGAGGATGGGAATAGGCCTGTCAACATTCTCCATCAGAACCACCTGGGGGACAAGATGTGCAGGTTGACCCAGAGCCCAACCTGGAGCCTACAGCTAGTAAGAGGACTCTGAGGCAACGCGGAGCGACTACAGGACCGACTGCAGGAGAGATTAGGCAAGCCCCCACCCCTGAGTGGGATACTGATTCAGAGGATGAGGGACTGGGGGTGTGCTATATGCTGCCTTTTGCTAACTCCCCACTGATTGAGGAAGAGACTCCCAACGTTGCTCATGCTGAGTCCGGTGAAATGGTTTCTCTGTAACAGCAGTGTTTCAGTTATGATGAGAGATAATGGGGCCTTTGAAATGGGGTCGGGAGTTGACGATGTCCAGGGGAAATCGATGGAAAATGGACGGGAAAATCATGAGCTCCAACGTGAGCATTAGAATATTTCATTAAAATGGACCCTTTTCCTTTTTGTTCTCTTTACTGACCCTAAAGTCAAATCACGAATTATAAAGCTCTAATTGCATATGGTGCACTGTTTGTAATTTCATGGTACTGATTTGTAACATCATGCAGCATTCACACAAATGAGATTTCACAAGTTTGGCGGGCCGGAGAGAGTCTTCCCCTAGAGTAACGCCGTCTGCCACACCCGAGGGTTCCACTTGTATGTACTCTGATAATAAATTTACTTTGAACTTTGTTTTACAGATATGGAGTGTTCTGGGCAGGGGACCATGGTAACCCAGATGTCGAACTTGCCACTGATGAATTCTAGGAAGCCAGTATCCACCAGAATGGAGGGATGGGATGGAAGGAAGATGCTGAACTCCACGAATGCGGCTGGGCAGACAGTAACTCAAGGTGAGGCTTCACTTTCTGTGCAAGGAGATTGAAGTTGAGTTGCTGGAGTCCATTTCAGAGTTGGTGGGGAGGGGTTGAATGGCCCTCAGCAGTCTCCCATCTTCCACCCCTGGATCTCAGCCCTTCTCCCACCCCATTCTCCTGTAGCTGTACTGTAGGGGGCAGTTTTATCGACTGGGTCACTGATTAGCCCATCAGATCTGCTGCTCTATTCAGTCATGGCTGCTTTTCCCTCAACCCCATTCTCCCGCCTTCCTCCAGTAATCCTTAACATCCTCACAAACCCCTGTCAATCTCTGCTTAAATATTTAAATGTCTTGGCCTCCTCAGGCAATAAATTCAGCTTTGCCACACCCTGGCTGAAGAACTTCCTACTTGTCTCAGTTCCATAGTGAGTTCCCTTTACCCTGAGGGTGTGCTGTCAGCTCCTGGACTCCTGCAGGAGAGGCTGGAGACATTCCCACTCTACCCAGGCACTATCCAGCAGGTTTCAATGAGATCCAACCACTTTCCACCATCCTCCCTAATGGCACCCTTCCTTACGAAGGAACGAGAAACACACTGACCAAAACTCACACAGTATTGCAAGCACACGCAAAATCCTGGAGTCACGCACTGCCAAACTCCAAATGCAGCCTCACCAGTGCCTTTTTACAAATACAATGCAATGGCCCAGTTTCTATCTCAGTGACCCAGTCGATAAAGGCCAGTGTCAACCACCTTCACCATCCTGTCCAGCTGTGGACGGTGGATCAGGCAGCAGGGGGAGGGATGATTAACACACAGGCTATATTGTACTGAATGTCTCTAATTATGACATTTCCGTTCTCCAGTGATGGTGGCAGTTGGTGTTCCTATCATTCTGGTTCTTGTTCTGTGGTAAGTGACCTCGTCTCTTCCTGGGGATGCCTAGTGTCTGCTCTCCCAGCTTCTCAACAGTGGCTTGTCCACACCCCTCCCCATCTTTGTGACATTCTCCATCTCTGTAAACTTGTATGGTCTCTGCACCACTTCCCATTTATGTGACCCCATACATCTTGCCCCTCTCCGTGACCCCTTCCAGACCATACACCCCTCCCTGTCTCCCCACAGTGCTCAGACTATGAGTGCCCTTCCCCTCCATTCTTCCCAGGTGCTTGTGGTTTGGATGTTAGAAAACTCAAATATTGGCCTGGATGGAGATGCACAGTCAGATCCCACTATCAGCAGTGTTACTGCCTGCTCTGGCAGCACCCCCAAGACTCCAGAGGAATCCAGCCCAGTCTGTGCAATCTCTCCCCAGGACTAACACCCCACCCAGACAAAGTCCTGGTGAATCTCCCCTTGGGTCCACGGACCCCTTGGTTAATGGTATTGGTCCACTGCATAAAATAAAGTTGAGATCCCCTGCCTTAACACAAGTTGGTAAACACCTACTTGGGTTAGTCACAATCATTCCTCCCACATTCACCTCACACATCACATCAGTTGTTATCACATCATGCATGAAGTACCCTGTGGTTAACCACAAGTCACAGACTTCATGGCCTTCTTATCCTAGTTCCTGCACCTCATAAAATCTCAGGCAAATTAGGGGGAGGGTGTGATAGGAAATGCTCTGTTACCAGCTCTGTTATAAGAATTAACCCTAATTAATAATAATAATAATGATAATGATGTACATAATAATGGGTACAGAGAAACATGGATTTCCTCACAATTAACTTTATTGGTTCGACTAACAAGCACATAGGTTGCTAACCCCATATCCAACCCTCCCCTCCATGGGGGTGTAGCAGACACCAACAGAATCAACAAACTCATTCGTAAAGCCAGTGATGTTGTGGGGGTGGAACTGGACTCTCTGACAGTGGTGTCTGAAAAGAGGATGCTGTCCAAGTTGCATGCCATCTTGGACAATGTCTCCCATCCACTTCATAATGTACTGGTTAGGCACAGGAGTACATTCAGCCAGAGACTCATTCCACCAAGATGCAACACTGCGTGTCATAGGAAGTCATTCCTGCCTGTGGCCATCAAACTTTACAACTCCTCCCTCGGAGTGTCAGACACCCTGAGCCAATAGGCTGGTCCTGGACTTATTTCCACTTGGCATTATTTAATTATTTATGGTTTTATATTGCTATATTTCTTCACTATTCTTGGTGCGGCTGTAATGAAACACGATTTCCCTCGGGATCAATAAAGTATGTCCGTCTGTCTGTCAATTAGTATGGGCATCAGAAGTTATGGGAGAAGGCAGAAGAACGGAGTTGAGAAGGATAGTAAATCAGCCATGATGGAATGACAAAGTAGACTTGATCGTCTGAATGTCCTAATTCTGCTCCTGTGTCACACTGTCTTTGAGGTAACTCTTAACCCCTTACTTATCTTGAACCTATCAACCTCTGCCTCAAATACACTCAGGGACCTTGTGTTCGGTACACCTGTAAGTCTGCTCATTTATGCAAATATTTAATCAGCCAATCATGTGGCAGCAACTCAATACAGCAAAGCATGCAGGCACGGTCAAGAGGTTCAGTTGCTGTTCAGACCAATCATTAGAAAGGGGAGGAAATGTGATCAAAGTGACTTTGACTGTGGAGTGATTGTTGGTGCCAGATGGGGTGGTTTGAGTATCTCAGAATATGTTGATCTCCTGGGATTTTCAGGTACAACAGTCTCTTATGGAGGATGATGCAGAAAAATAACCAACAAACTGCTTGCAGTGAGCTGCAGTTCTTTGGGTGAAAATGCCTTGTTAATGAGGGAGATCGGTGTCGAATGCCAACTGGTTTATGTTGACAGAAAGGTGACAATAAAGAACATAAACATAAAGAACATAAGAAATAGGAGCAGGAGTAGTCCATCTGGCCCATCGAGCCTGCTTCGCCATTCAATCAGATCATGACTGATCTGTCCCTAAACAGCTCCATCTACCTGCGTTTCCTCCAATAACCCTTAATTCCTTTACTAAAGAAAAACCTATTTTACTGTTGCTTAAATATATTTAGTGAAGAAACCTTAACTGCTTCCCTGTGCAGAGAATCCCACAGATTCACCACTCTCTGAGAAAAACAGTTTCTCCTCATCTCCGTCCTAAATCTTCTCCCCTGAATCTTGAGGCAATGTTCCCTAGTTCTAGTCTCACCTACCAATGGAAACAACTTTCCTACTTCTATCTTATATATCCTTTTCAAAATTTTATATGTTTCTATAAGATCCCCCCCTCATTCTTCTGAACTCCAGAGAGTATAGTCCCAGGTGACTCACTCGCTCCTCATAGGTTAACCCCTTCATCCCCGGAATCAACCTGGTGAATCTCCTCTGCACTGCCTCCAAAGCCAGTATATCCTTCCTCTAGTATGGAGACCAGAACTGCACACAGTACTCCAGGTGCGGCCTCACCAGTACCCTGTATAGTTGCAGCATAACCTCCCTGCTCTTAAATTCAATCCCTCTAGCAATAAAGGCCAACATTCCATTTGCCTTCTTAATAACCTGTTGTACCTGCAAGACAACCCTTTGTGATTCATCCACAAGCACTCCAAAGTCCCTCTGCACAACAGCATGCTGCAATCTTCCACCATTTAAGTAATAACCTGCTCTTCTTTTATTCCTTCCAAAGTGCATGATCTCGCATTTACCAACGTTATACTCCAGGTGCCAGACCTTGGCCCACTCACTTAACCTATCTATATCCCTCTGTAGACTCTCTACATCCTCTGTACAATTTGCTTTTCCACTCAGTTTAGTGTCATCAGCAAATTTTGCTTCGCTACACTCAGTCCCCTCTTCCAAATCATCGATGTAAATGGTAAACAGCACCAACCTCTACGGCACCCCACTCACCACAGACTGCCAACCGGAGAAACACCCATTTATACCAACTGACTGCCTTCCATTGGTTAACCAATCCACTATCCATGCCAATACACTTCCTCTGACTCCATGCATCCGTATCTTATATATAAGTCTCTTGTGTGACAGCTTATCGAACACCTTCTGGAAATTCAAGTATACGACATCCACCTGTTCCCCTCTATCCACTGCACTCATTATGTCCTCAAAGAACTCCAGTAAGTTTGTCAAACAGGACCTGCCCTTTCTGAATCCATGCTGCGTCTCTCCAATGCAACCACCCCTTTCTAAATGTTTCGGTATTTCTTTGTTAATGACAGCTTCAAGCATTTTCCCGACTACAGATGTTAAGATAACTGGCCTATAGTTGCCCATCTTTAGCCTATATCCTTTTTTAATAAGTGGCCTGACGTTTGCTGTCTTCCGATCTGCTGGGACCTGCCCAGAGTCCAGAGAATTTTGATAAATGATTACCCACGCGTCTACTATAACCTCCGCCAATTCCTTCGGCACACTGGGATGCATCCCATCAGGACCAGGGAATTATCTACCTTCAGGCCCTCTAGCCTGCTCATCACTATCTCTTTAGTGACTGTGATTTTATCAAGGTCCCACCTCCCATTTCGTCCATAACATCTTTCTTTGGCATATTAGACGTGTCCTCCACCGTGAAGACCAACAAAAGATAGTCGTTCAATGCCTCAGCCATTTCCTTATCACCCAATATCAATTTCCCCTTCTTGACTTCCAAGGAACTATGTTGACTTTAGCCACCCTCTTCCGCTTTCTATCTTTATAAAAGCTTTTGCTATCTATTTTTATATTTTGTGCTAATTTACTTTCATACTCTATCTTCCCTTTCCTTCTTTCTTGTTCAGTTGTTCTCTGTTTCTTTTTAAGGTTTTCCCAATTCTCCAGTCTCCCACTACGCTTTGTGACTTTGTACACATTAACTTTTAATTTGATACTATCTTTTAGATAAAAACATAGACAACCTACAACACAATACAGGCACTTTGGCCCACAAAGTTGTGTCGAACATGTCCCTACCTTAGTAATTACTAGGGTTACCCATAGCCCTCTATTTTTCTAAGCTCCAAGTACCTATCCAAAAGTCTCTTAAAAGACCCTATCGTATCCGTCTCCACCACCATTGCCAGCAGCCCATTCCACGAACTCACCACTGTCTGTGTAAAAAAACTGACATCTCCTCTGTACCTACTTTCAAGCCCCTTGAAACTGTGGCCTCTCATGATAGTTATTTCAGCCTTGGGAAAAAGAATCTGACGATCCACTTGATTATTGCCTCTCATCATCTTATACACTTCTATCAGGTCACCTCTCATCCTCCATCACTCCAAGGAGAAAAGGCCAAGTTCACTCAACCTATTCTTATAAGGCATGCTCCCTAATCCAGGCAACATCCTTGTAAATCTCCTCTGCACCCTTTCTATACTTTCCACATCCTTCCTGTAGTGAGCTGATCAGAACTGAGCACAGTACTCCAAGTGGGGTCTGACCAGGGTCCTGTATAGCTTCAACATTACCTCGTGCTCTTAAACTCAATCCCACGGTTGATGAAGGCCGTATTCATGGACCGTTCAGAAATCTGATGTCAGAGGGGCAGAGGCTGTCCTCAGAAGTTGTATATGAGCTTCCAGATGCCAGTAATGAGAAGACAGAATGTCCTGAATGGTGAGTGAGAATGGAAGCTGCCTTCTTGAATGGTGGGAAGGTTGTGTCAATGATGGAGGGGAGGGTTGTGTCTGTATGGTGGGGAGTATTGTGTCCATGATGGAGGGGAGGGGTGGGGAGGGTTGTGTCCATGATGGAGGGGGGGTTGTGTCCATGATGGAGGGGGGGTTGTGTCCGTCACGGGGGGGGGGGGGGTTGTGTCTGTGACGGTGGGGAGGGTTGTGTCGGTGACGGAGGGGAGGGTTGTGTCGGTGACGGTGGGGAGGGTTGTGTCCGTCACGGGGGGGGAGGGTTGTGTCGGTGATTGTGGGGAGGGTTGTGTCGGTGATGGTGGGGAGGGTTGTGTCGGTGATGGTGGGGAGGGTTGTGTCCGTGATGGTGGGGAGGGTTGTGTCTGTGATGATGGGGAGGGTTGTATCAGTGATGGTGAGGGAGGGTTGTATCAGTGATGGTGGGGAGGGTTGTGTCTGTGACGGAGGGGAGGGTTTGTGTCCGTGACGGTGGGGAGGGTTGTGTCCGTCACGGTGGGGGGGGGGTTGTGTCCGTGACGGTGGGGAGGGTTGTGTCCGTGACAGTGGGGGGGGTTGTGTCGTTGAGGGAGGGTTGTGTCTGTGATGGTGGGGAGGGTTGTGTCTGTGATGGTGGGGAGGGTTGTGTCGGTGATGGTGGGGAGGGTTGTGTCTGTGATGGAGGGAGGGTTGTGTCCGTGACGGTGGGGAGGGTTGTGTCCGTGACGGTGGGGGGGGTTGTGTCGTTGAGGGAGGGTTGTGTCTGTGATGGTGGGGAGGGTTGTGTCCGTGATGGAGGGGAGGGTTGTGTCGGTGATGGTGGGGAGGGTTGTGTCCGTGACAGTGGGGAGGGTTGTGTCTGTGACGGAGGGGACGGTTGTGTCGGTGACGGAGGGGACGGTTGTGTCGGTGACGGTGGGGAGGGTTGTGTCGGTGACGGTGGGGAGGGTTGTGTCGGTGACGATGGGGAGGGTTGTGTCGGTGACGGAGGGGAGGGTTGTGTCGGTGACGGTGGGGAGGGTTGTGTCGGTGACGGTGGGGAGGGTTGTGTCCGTGACGGTGGGGAGGGTTGTGTCCGTGACGGTGGGAGAGTTGTGTCCGTGATGGTGGGGAGGCTTGTGTCCGACACGGGGGGGGGGAGGGTTGTGTCAGTGATGGTGAGGGAGGGTTGTGTCTGTGACGGTGGGGAGGGTTGTGTCGGTGACGGTGAGGGAGGGTTGTGTCGGTGACGGTGAGGGAGGGTTGTGTCGGTGACGGTGGGGTGGGTTGTGTCTGTGACGGAGGGGTGGGTTGTGTCAGTGACGGTGAGGGAGGGTTGTATCGGTGATGGTGAGGGAGGGTTGTATCAGTGATGGTGATGGAGGGTTGTGTCTGTGATGGGGGGAGGGTTGTGTCTGTGATGGGCGGAGAGTTGTGTCTGTGATGGAGGGAGGGTTGTGTCTGTGATGGTGGGGAGGGTTGTGTCCGTGATGGAGGGGAGGGTTGTGTCTGTGATGGGGGGGAGGGTTGTATCAGTGACGGTGATGGAGGGTTGTGTCTGTGATGGAGGGGAGGGTTGTATCGGTGATGGTGAGGGAGGGTTGTATCGGTGATGGTGAGGGAGGGTTGTATCGGTGATGGTGATGGAGGGTTGTGTCTGTGATGGGGGGGAGGGTTGTATCAGTGACGGTGATGGAGGGTTGTGTCTGTGATGGAGGGGAGGGTTGTATCGGTGATGGTGAGGGAGGGTTGTATCGGTGATGGTGAGGGAGGGTTGTATCGGTGATGGTGATGGAGGGTTGTGTCTGTGATGGGGGGGAGGGTTGTATCAGTGACGGTGATGGAGGGTTGTGTCTGTGATGGAGGGGAGGGTTGTATCGGTGATGGAGGGGAGGGTTGTATCGGTGATGGTGAGGGAGGGTTGTATCGGTGATGGTGAGGGAGGGTTGTGTCTGTGATGGAGGGAGGGTTGTGTCTGTGATGGAGGGAGGGTTGTGTCGGTGACGGTAATGGAGGGTTGTGTCGGTGACGGTGATGGAGGGTTGTGTCGGTGACGGTGATGGAGGGTTGTGTCGGTGACGGTGGGGGAGGGTTGTGTCGGTGACGGTGGGGGAGGGTTGTGTCTGTGACGGTGGGGGAGGGTTGTGTCTGTGATGGGGGGGAGGGTTGTATCAGTGATGGTGATGGAGGGTTGTGTCTGTGATGGTGGGGGGGGTTGTGTCGGTGATGATGAGGGAGGGTTGTGTCTGTGATGGAGGGAGGGTTGTGTCTGTGATGGAGGGAGGGTTGTGTCTGTGATGGAGGGGGGGGTTGTATCAGTGATGGTGAGGGAGGGTTGTATCGGTGATGGTGGGGAGGGTTGTGTCGGTGATGGTGAGGGAGGGTTTTGTCAGTGATGGTGTTGGGGAGGGTTGTATCAGTGATGGTGTTGGGGAGGGTTGTGTCTGTGATGGAGGGAGGGTTGTCTCCGTGACGGTTGGGTGGGTTGTGTCTGTGATGGAGGGGGGGGTTGTGTCCGTGACGGTGGGGAGGGTTGTGTCTGTGATGGAGGGAGGGTTGTCTCCGTGACGGTGGGGAGGGTTGTGTCTGTGATGGAGGGAGGGTTGTGTCTGTGATGGTGGGGAGGGTTGTGTCTGTGATGGAGGGAGGGTTGTGTCGGTGACGGTGGGGAGGGTTGTGTCTGTGATGGTGGGGAGGGTTGTGTCGGTGATGGTGGGGAGGGTTGTGTCTGTGATGGAGGGAGGGTTGTGTCTGTGATGGAGGGAGGGTTGTGTCTGTGATGGAGGGGGGGGTTGTATCGGTGATGGTGAGGGAGGGTTGTATCGGTGATGGTGGGGAGGGTTGTGTCGGTGATGGAGGGAGGGTTGTGTCGGTGATGGTGGGGAGGGTTGTGTCTGTGATGGAGGGAGGGTTGTCTCCGTGACGGTTGGGTGGGTTGTGTCTGTGATGGAGGGGGGGGTTGTGTCCGTGACGGTGGGGAGGGTTGTGTCTGTGATGGAGGGAGGGTTGTCTCCGTGACGGTGGGGAGGGTTGTGTCTGTGATGGAGGGAGGGTTGTGTCTGTGATGGTGGGGAGGGTTGTGTCTGTGATGGAGGGAGGGTTGTGTCGGTGACGGTGGGGAGGGTTGTGTCTGTGATGGTGGGGAGGGTTGTGTCGGTGATGGTGGGGAGGGTTGTGTCTGTGATGGAGGGAGGGTTGTGTCTGTGATGGAGGGAGGGTTGTGTCTGTGATGGAGGGGGGGGTTGTATCGGTGATGGTGAGGGAGGGTTGTATCGGTGATGGTGGGGAGGGTTGTGTCGGTGATGGTGGGGAGGGTTGTGTCTGTGATGGAGGGAGGGTTGTGTCTGTGATGGAGGGAGGGTTGTGTCTGTGATGGAGGGGGGGGTTGTATCGGTGATGGTGAGGGAGGGTTGTATCGGTGACGGTGGGGAGGGTTGTGTCGGTGATGGTGTTGGGGAGGGTTGTATCAGTGATGGTGTTGGGGAGGGTTGTGTCTGTGATGGAGGGGGGGGTTGTGTCCGTGACGGTGGGGAGGGTTGTGTCTGTGATGGAGGGAGGGTTGTCTCCGTGACGGTGGGGAGGGTTGTGTCTGTGATGGAGGGAGGGTTGTGTCTGTGATGGTGGGGAGGGTTGTGTCTGTGATGGAGGGAGGGTTGTGTCGGTGACGGTGGGGAGGGTTGTGTCTGTGACGGTGGGGAGGGTTGTGTCGGTGACGGTGGGGAGGGTTGTGTCTGTGATGGAGGGAGGGTTGTGTCTGTGATGGTGGGGAGGGTTGTGTCTGTGATGGAGGGAGGGTTGTGTCTGTGATGGAGGGAGGGTTGTGTCTGTGATGGTGGGGAGGGTTGTGTCGGTGATGGTGGGGAGGGTTGTGTCGGTGATGGAGGGGAGGGTCGTGTCTGTGACGGTGGGGAGGGTCGTGTCTGTGACGGTGGGGAGGGTCGTGTCCGTGACGGTGGGGAGGGTCGTGTCTGTGACGGGGGGGAGGGTCGTGTCGGTGACGGTGGGGGAGGGTCGTGTCGGTGACGGTGGGGGGGGTCGTGTCCGTGACGGTGGGGGGGGTCGTGTTTGTGACGGTGGGGAGGGTTGTGTCGGTGACGGTGGGGAGGGTTGTGTCGGTGATGGTGAGGGAGGGTTGTGTCTGTCACGGGGGGGGTGGGGGTTGTGTCGGTGATGGTGGGGAGGGTTGTATCAGTGATGGTGTTGGGGAGGGTTGTGTCTGTGATGGAGGGAGGGTTGTGTCGTTGAGGGAGGGTTGTGTTTGTGACGGTGGGGTGGGTTGTGTCGGTGATGGTGGGGAGGGTTGTGTCGGTGATGGAGGGGAGGGTTGTGTCGGTGATGGAGGGGAGGGTTGTGTCGGTGACGGTGGGGAGGGTTGTGTCGGTGACGGTGGGGGAGGGTTGTGTCTGTGATGGTGGTGGGGGTTGTGTCGGTGATGGTGGGGGGGGTTGTGTCTGTGATGGTGGTGGGGGTTGTGTCTGTGATGGAGGGAGGGTTGTGTCGGTGATGGAGGGAGGGTTGTGACGGTGGGGAGGGTTGTGTCTGTGATGGTGGGGGGGGTTGTGTCTGTGATGGTGGGGGGGGTTGTGTCCGTCACGGGGGGGGAGGGTCGTGTCTGTGACGGTGGGGAGGGTTGTGTCAGTGACGGTGTTGGGGAGGGTTGTGTCGGTGATGGACGGGGGGGTTGTGTCTGTGATGGTGGGGAGGGTTGTGTCGGTGATGGTGGGGAGGGTTGTGTCGGTGATGGAGGGGGGGGTTGTGTCTGTGATGGAGGGGAGGGTTGTGTCGGTGACGGTGGGGAGGGTTGTGTCTGTGACGGAGGGGAGGGTTGTGTCGGTGATGGTGGGGGAGGGTTGTGTCGGTGATGGTGGGGAGGGTTGTGTCTGTGATGGAGGGGAGGGTTGTGTCGGTGATGGTGGGGAGGGTTGTGTCTGTGATGGAGGGGAGGGTTGTGTCGGTGATGGAGGGGAGGGTTGTGTCTGTGATGGTGGGGAGGGTTGTGTCGGTGATGGTGGGGAGGGTTGTGTCGGTGATGGTGGGGAGGGTTGTGTCCGTGACAGTGGGGAGGGTCGTGTCCGTGACGGTGTTGGGGAGGGTCGTGTCAGTGATGGATCTGACTGAGTCTACGACCCTCTGCAGCCTCTTGCGATCCCATGCATTGGAGCTTCCATACCAGGTGCTGATGTAACCAGTCAGATTGTTCTTCATTGCTAGAGCATTTAGTGACTTTACCAAATCTCAAACTCTCCTTGAAGAATAGTCTTGCATATTTACACGTACTTTATTCCAGAGATGTGCAGTACAGGGCATCCTAAAAGTTGTATCAATGCATGGTACGGAAACTGGCTTCTGGTGTGCCCCCGCCTTGCTCATTTACACTCATGTCTGCTTCAAAAGGGCAACCATTCTACCAGTGCCCAAAAAGAGCAGTGTGAGATGCCTCAGTGACTATCATTCAGTAGCATTTACATCTACGGTGACCATGTGCTTGGACAGGTTGGTTATGACTGGAATCAACTCCTGCATCAGCCAGGATCTGGACCCACTGCAATATGCCTCTTGCCACAATAGGTCTACAGCAGACATGTCCTTATTGGCTCTCCACACGGCTGTGGATCACCTGGACAATACAGTATCTAAGCCAGGGTGTTGTTTATTGACTATAGCTCAGTGTTTAACACCATCATCTCTACAGTCCTGACTGAAAAGCTACAGAACCTGGGCCTCCGTACCTCCCTCTGCAATTGGATCCTCGTCTTCCGAACGGGAAGACTACAATCTGTTCAGATTGGAAATAGTATCTCCACCTCACTGATAATCAATGCTGATGCACCACAGGGATGTGTGCTTAGCCCACTGCTCTACTCTCTCTACACCCATGATGTGAGGCTAGGCACAGCTCAGATATCATCTATAAATTTGCTGATGATCCAACCATTGTTGACAAAATCTCAGGTGGTGACGAGAGGGCGTACAGGAGTGAGATATAGGAGTTAGTTGAGTGGTGCCGGAGTAACAATCTTGCAATCAACGTCAGCAAGATGAAAGAGCGGATTTGAAAGGTTAAGACAAGGGAACACGGTCGAGGGATTCTCAGTGAGATCAGAAGTGGAGAAAGTGAGCAATTTCAGGTTCCTGAGTGATATTATCTGAGGGATAACCGGGTGCCAACATATCGATGGAACTGTAAAGAAGGCAAGACAGTGTCTGTATTTCATTCGGAGTTTGAGGAGATTTGGTCTGTCACCTAAAGCACTCGCAAATGTCTACGGATGTTCCGTGGAGAGCATTCAGACTGGTCGCATCACCGTCTGGTCTGGAGGGGGGTGGGCTGGAGTGCCATTGCACAGGATGGAAGTGAGCTGCAGAGAGTTGTAAAGTTGGTCATGGACACCATCCTTTGTAATATCCAATACATCTTCAAGCAGCGGTGACTGAAAAAGGTTTGTGTCCACCGTTAAGGACCCCCACCACCCGGACATGCCCTCTTCTCACTGTTACCATCAGGAAGGAGGTCCAGAAGACTGAAGTCACACACTCAGTGATTCAGGAACAGCTTCTTCCCCTCTGCCATCCGATTTGTGAATTTACATTGAACCCAGAAACACTACATAACTACCTTTTTTATTTGTTCTTTTACTATTTATTTAACTTAACTGTTTAATGCCTATATATACACTTAGTGTAATTGAGTTCTTTTCTATAAGTTGTTTTGCATTGTACTGTAAAGTTAACAAATTGCATGCCACATGCCGTTGATATGAAACCTGGTTCTGTTTCTGCAGATGCACAGAGAGCATCCTAAATGCTGAATCACTGCATCCGGCCTACCCACCTTCAAGATGCTGGAAAAGGGCCAATAACATCATGAAGGGTCTGACCCACCATGCTCACGGACTGCTTGTCCCACTCCCATCAGGGAGGAGGCTACACAAATCCACGCCAGGACCACCAGACTCAAAAACAGTTACTTTCCCCAAGAAGTAAGGCTGATCAATATCTTCACCCGTGGAAGTTGCAGTAAGGCAAGGGTTAAAGAGAATGATAGCCCGGGGCAGCTGTAGACAAGTGTCACTTCCGGAGTCTCCCCGCTCAATCCAAACTAGCGACAATATAACAGAAAGACGTTAAGCATCTCCAACAACAAAAGCTCTGTTGTCCTCACTGACTTTTTAAATATCATCGGCTGTCCATTTGAAGTTTCGGTTGGGTTTAACACGTCTATTGTGAATGGCGAATGATCTTGTGAATAAGGAATTCACACATATACAACTTATAATGATCAATATCCAGAACTAATAAGTCAATTTGAATATTCAGAGTTCAGAACACTGACAGGGGCTAGGTTGTACTCCTTGTCTATAAGTAAAATTAATAAAATGCTTGAGTCAGAAGAGTCCGAGTGTTCTGGGCCCAGTTACTGTAGTTATATTATTTTGTGATGGGCAATGATAATTATTTCAGCACGTCCACTAATGCCACCACTATTTTATTATTGCCTTCAGTCACATTATGTACAGCCTAATGTCACATTCAGTCTAAGTCTATAAGCTGTTTATGCATTTATATGTATTGTGTGTGCTTTTTTAGTATTATTGTGTTCATTTTTTGTTTGTTTTTCTGTGCTGCATCGGATCCAGAGTAACAATTATTTTGTTCTCCTTTACAATTGTGTACTGGAAATGATGTTAAACAATTTTGAAGTTTTGAAAATTTTGATCGTGTCTATCTGGTGGGCACAGGTTAATAAGTTTGCCAAAACCAGTCCCAGTGTTGTTCAGTTCTGTGTTCTGTTTCCCGCTTCGCAACAGAACCAGTTAATTTCAGTTTTTCCTCCAGTGACCTGCATTCCTGAGACTTTGCCGTTGCTCCTGCCACCTATCCCACTAACATTTCTACAAATCCCTTGTGTTTACGATTTTCCAAACGGTATATATATTCTTTATGAATATTAGAATTTCTGACAGCTACATCAGCAATTTGTGAATGCTACAGTTCGGAGAAGTTACATATATAACGTGAACTTTATAATTTTGGAAAGCTGCATGTATCACTCGTGGAGACTGCAATTTGTGAAACCTACCGGTACAATCTGAACACAAGAAATTCTGCAGATGCTGGAAATCCAAAGCAACACACACACAATGCTGAAGGAACTCTGCAGGTCAGGCAACATCTGGAAGTGAACGAACAGTCAAAATTTTGGGCCGAGACCCTTGTTCAGGACTGAAAAGGAAGGGGAAGATGACAGACTAAAAAGATGCCGGGGGGTGGGTGCTGGAGGAGGAGGATTGCTGGAGAACGCTATGATTTCTGATCGCCACAATTTGAAAACTACTGGCACCATTTCTGAAAGTTACAATTAATGAAGGATTGATGTATGATTTCTGGAGTCTACACATTGGGAAAGGTACACGTATAATCACAGACTGTGACAATTTATGAAGGCTGCCTGTTATAACCTCTTGATATAACTGTCACTCATTAGGTGTAGTTTTGCTTTTCACACATTTCTCTCTAAACTCCAGAGACTTGTGCATGAAAATCCAGGATATCAGCAGTTTGAGATACTCAAACCACCCTGTCTGGCACCCACAATAGACTAGATTCAGTTAGATCACATTCCCTCCCCATTCTGATGTTTGGTCTGAACAACTGAACGTCTTTCTTCTTCTGACTTTTAACTGCAAAGTCAAAGGTGCATTAACACCACCGACAGAACTGGAGTGTGGTGTAGAGAGTTACAACTTTGCAAGGAAAAATTTCTTCCATCCATTAAGTCCAAAATGATGGCAACCAGTTCTGCTGTACATACTGATAAATGGTTAGTAAGACATTTCTTTATGGCTCCCTGTAATTCAAGCACAAAAAATAACCACGCAAACAGTCCCAGCTTAATTAGATTTTTATCCATCAGTAAAAGTAATTAACATATCACAATAATTTCCCTTAATATACTGATTAACCAACAGACTCTCAGACATACAAGGATCCTTGGACTTCATTAAAACAAGCAACCTAATATCAACTGAAGTGATTGGGGAAAAAACCAGACAAAGAAAACCAAAACCAAAGAAGCGACAGTGGGACATATTGCAAAATCCAGCAAACCCATATTCCTAGTGAGATGAGATCCCAGCCACCCAAAAGTGAAAACACTCTTCTTGTGATGTTCCCAACAGTCTTCCAACACACTTTTAACTGGGTGATCATTCCTCTGCTCCCCCAAGTTAACCCGGTATGATAACACTAACTGCAACCTCCACAACTGTAAGGGTTATAGTCCCATTTCAACCAGTGAAGCTGAAACAGGAGATGACCTCACTGCACCACAACACAGTCTTAAAGCCTGAGCTTGTAGCACACCAAACATTTTAAATTGCGTGCTGGTCTATTCATCCTCTTAGTAAAACATACAATTTGTGGTTTATCTACTGAAAGCTTAAAACCCTATCTTCTCTCTCTCCCTCTCCCTCTCTCTCTCTCTCTCTCTCCCTCTCCCTCTTTCTCTCTCTCTGAGGGAAATGAGGGAAGTGCAAGACAGGTATAGTCCAAATAAGAAGAAATTTTTGAATGGAAGAAGGACACTACCATTGCTGACAAGTGAAGTCAGAGCCAAAGTAGAAGCAAAAGAGAGGGCATTCAAGGAAGCCAGAGCTAGTGGGAAGATAGAGGACTGGAGAGCTTTTAAAAACTTGCAGAAAGAAACTAAGAAAGTCATTTGGAAGGAAAAGATGAATTATGAGAGGAAGCTGGCCATGATCCATGATTATTCATTTCCATAATCAGGAAGCTTAATGGTCTGAGGGTGGGTAAATCTCCTAGACCTGATGGAATGCACCCTCTGGTCATGAAGGAATTAGCTGGAGAGACTGTGGAGGTGTTAACAATAATCTTTCAAGAATTGATAGATTCTGGCCTTGTGCCGGATGACTGGAAAATTGCAGATGTTACTCTGCTTTTTAAGAAGGGTGGGAAGCAGCAGAAAGGAAACTATAGACCCTTTAGCCTGTCATCAGTGGTTGGGAAATTGTTGGAAGCGATTGTTAGGCTTGAGATGATGGCACATGACAAGATAGGCCAAAGCCAGCATGGTTTTTTGGAAGAAAGATCCTGCTTGATAAACCTACTGAAATTACAAGCAGGATAGACAAAGGAGATGCAGTAGACGTGGTGTACTTGGATCTTCAGAAGGCCTTTGTCAAGGTGCCGCACATGCACCTGCTTAACAAGATAAGAGCCCATGGAATTACAGAGAAGTTACTAGCAGGGGTGGAGCATTGTTGGGCGGCAGAAAAAAGAGTGGGGATAAAGGGATCCTATTCTGGCTGACTGCTGGATACCAGTAGGGGTCGGAGTTAGGAACGTTACTTTTTACAATGTATGTCAATGATATGGACCACGGTATTAATGGATTTGTGGCTAAATTTGCCGATGATAGAAAGATAGGTGGAGGAGTGATAATGTTGAGGAAACAGGGAGCCTGCAGAGAGACTTGGATAGTTGAGGGGAATGGGCAAAGACGTGGCAAATGAAATACAATGTTGGAAAGTGTACGGTCATGCACTTTGATGGAAGAAATAAACGGGCAGACTATTAATTAGATGAGGAGAGAATTCAAAATGCAGAGATGAAAAGAGATTTGGGAGTCCCTGAGCAAGATACCCTAAAGATTAACCTGCAAGTTGAGTCGGTTGTGCAGAAGGTGAATGCCATTCATTTCTAGAGGTATGGAATATAAGAGCTGGGATGTGATGTTGAGGCTCTATAAGGCACTCGTGAGGCCACACGGAGTATTGTGTGCAGTTTTGGGCCCCTTATTTTAGAAAAGATATACTGACATTGGAGAGTGTTCAGAGAAGATTCACGAGAATGATTTCAGGAATGAAAGGGTTACTGCATGAGGAATGTCTGGCAGGTCTTGGGCTGTATTCCCTGGAGTTCATGAGGATGAGGGGGGATCTTATAGAAATATTCCAAATGTTAAAAGGCCTGAACAAATTAGATATCGGGAAGTTATTTCCCTTGGTAGGGTATTCTAGGCCAAGAGGGCACGACTTTAGGATTGAAGGACGTCCTTTTAGAACTGAGATGTGGAGAGATTACTTTAGTCAGAGGGTGGTAAATCTGTGGAATTTGTTGCCACGGGAGGCTGTGGAGGCCATGTCATTGGGTGTATTTAAGGCAGAGCTGGATAGGTTCTTGATTAGCCAGGACATCAATGGAGAAGGGCTGAAAGCAGGGGAGTGGGGATGACAGGATGAAGTGGATCAGCCCATGATTAAATGGTGGAGCAGACTCGATGGGCTGAATAGCCTACTTCTGCTCCTATATCTATGGTCTTATGGTCTAACACAGTTTTAAAGCCCGAGCTGGTATCACATCCAATCAATTTTAATTTGAAGATGAAGCTGATCCATAAGTCACACAGCCATAATCAAGTACCAATTTAAACAGATATAAATGATCCACAGAGATTTTTGTGTAGCACCCCAAGAGTTACCACATAGACCCAAGGATATTTAATGCCCCTTTACAGTTATCAATTATTTTACTGATATGGTGCTTCTATGTCAGGCTATTCTCCAGCCACATTCCAAATAATCTGATCACTGACACTTCCAGAGTTTGACAAATTTCAAACCAAGTGCAGGTCCCAATATTGATCCTCTGTAAAACACATAACTTGTGTTTTAGCTACCAAAACCTTCACAGCCCATCTATTTGCACACTGTTCGATCTTATTAATCACTAATTGCATTCCATATACTGTTACATTTAAACTTCTACCTCTAATCCACATAGCTCCATCATCTGCAAAAAGTGATTTAGCCACCCCTGTACCCATCTCAGAGAAAATATCATTCATCATGTTATGAAACAGTAAAGGGCCACACTAGAGAGGATATAGCTGCACTATGTTCCCCTCTGCAATTATAACAATTAACATTACACGTTCACAATCTTCATATTTATCTTCCCCGCCACACTTACTACATCTTAGTTTCCCATGACGTACTGCCGCAACATTCCCAAGCCTGTGACATTTGCAACATTTAAGAGGAGGTGGGACACGCTCGTACATTACAACTAACATACCCCAAACTAACTTTATCAGGGAGCTTCACCTCATCAAAATAAATCAGTACAGATAAACTACCCATCCTTTCCCCATTTCGGACAACTTGCAATCTCTTTGCCTCCCGAGAAATGAGATTTAACCTCTCCTGTGGAAATCTCCACCAGAACTCCTGGATAACACTCCTAATGTCTCTATTTTCATTATGCAACATAGATACTACCTTTTGCAAGTAATGTCTTCAAACGGAATGCCTTCTCACTACAAATGATTAACACATCACTTCCTCCTAAAGCACGAGCATAATCTATATTCCCTATGGGCGATTTTAACTCGGTAGTTGATTGAAGAAGGCCATTCCGGGTCAAGTTTAAACAATATTTTGAAGCTTTCTTCCCGTATTTTTTCAAAATACCCCACCCTTGCTCTCAATCGCTTCAAATTTATTCAAATATTATGTTTCTTTTTTCGTTTTCCAGATTAGATTCAACTTCATTCCAACCTCCTTCCACCAACCCACGTTCACTTGAATCCTCCATTTGCAGTTCCCTGTCCAGATCCTCGCCCCGACCTGAACCCACACTATCTCCCAGCACCACCAGCCACCACACCTCCCAGCCAACCAGCCGCCACACCTCCCAGCCAAGCCTCGAACCCCCAACTGAACCTCTTCCTCTTCTTCCGATTTTAATGGCGGCTGGCAGCCCAACCTAAAGGTGCATTACCACCACCAACTGGACTGGAGTGTGTTGTAGAGAGTTGGGAAATAAATACCTGCTCGTTTTATCAGATGAAGACTAAATTACCCCCAAAAGCCCTGTAGATGGTAAGAAATGTAAGACAACATTGTGAATGAAATTAAAGCCACTTCCATAATTTGGTAAAGTGTTTAAATGAAAACCATCACCTCCCAAAGCTAATAGTGCAGCCTGCATTTGCTTTCTTTCAACCTTACATGGCTTACGTTGTAAAAGAATGCGTTCAGATGTTTCATGATGATGACAACAGAGTGATGTTTTTAAGAAGGTATAAGGAATAATTAAGCATAGTATGCCCAATTCTGAGTCAATATAATTCCTTCACTTCTTCCCCCCTTCCCCCATCAATCCAACAGTTTTATGTCTTCTGTGAAGCAGTCTCCCTTACGGTCACTATCCCTCAAGTCTTACCATAATCCTACATCCCACCACCCCTTCAGCTTCTGATTTGCAAAGAGGAGGGTCTGTACTCAAAGGTGAACTTTTAACAGCTATTTTGGCCAGACAAGCAACCCGGGCATTCCCCTCAACACCTTTATGTGCAGGGAACCATAAGAAGTAGACATATAGAGCAATACTTTGAATATAAAGTGAAGTTTGAGGAGCTTCCTGCAATAAATCTGACCTACTGCTAGAATGACCTTTTTTAAGACTAGTCAAAGCCGAAAAATAATCTGAACAAATTACAATTTTACAAGGACAAATTTATTTCACCAATTAGACATTGGCTGAATGGGAGAAGCCAGAGGGTTATAGTGGAGGATTGATTCTCTGAGTCGAGGCCTGTGACTAGTGGTGTGCAAAAGGGATCAGTGCTGGGTCCATTGTTATTTGTCATCTATATCAATGATCTGGATGACAATGTGGCAAATTGGATCAGTAAATTTGCTGATGATACAAAGATTGGAGGTGCAGTGGACAGCGAGGAAGGTTTTATAAGCTTGCAGAGGGATTTGGACCAGCTGGAAAAATGGTCTGAAAAATGGCAGATGGAGTTTAGTACAGACAAGTGTCAGGTATTGCACTTCGGAAGGTCAAACCAAGGTAGAACATACAAGGTAAATGGTAGGGCACTGAGGAGTGCAGTAAAACAGAGGGATCTGGGAATACAGATACAAAATTCCCTAAAAGTGGCGTCACAGGTGGATAGGATTGTAAAGAGAGCTTTTGGTACATTGGCCTTTATAAATCAAAGTATTGAGTATAAGAGTTGGAATGTTATGGTGAGGTTGTATAAGGCATTGGTGAGGCCGAATTTGTAGTATTGTGTGCAGTTTTGGTCACCGAATTACAGGACGGATATTAACAAGGTTGAAAGAAGGTCTACAAGGATGTTGCTGGGACTTGAGAAACTGAGTTACAGAGAAAGGTTGAATAGGTTAGGACTTTATTCCCTGGAGTGTAGAAGAATGAGGGGAGATTTGATAGAGGTATATAAAATTATGATGGACATAGATAGAGTGAATGCAAGCAGGCTTTTTCCACTGAGGCTAGGGGAGAAAAAAACCAGAGGACATGGGTTCAGGGTGAAGGGGGTTAAGTTTAAAGGGAACATGGGGGGGCTTCTTCACACAGAGAATGGTGGGAGTGTGGAATGAGCTGCCAGATTAAGTGTAAATGCGGGCTCACTTTTAACATTTAAGAAAGACTTGGACAGGTACATGGATGAAAGGGATTTGGAGGGATATGGTCCAGGTGCAGGTCAGTGGGACGAGGCAAATAAAAAGGTTCAGCACAGCCAAGAAGGGCCAAAAGGCCTGTTTCTGTGCTGTAATGTTCTATGGTTCTATGGTTCTAACTGTAAACCCAAAATGATGGCAACTAATTCTGCTGTAATACACTGATGAATGATCAGTGAGATGTTTGTGTATTGTTCCTGTAATCCAAACATTCCCAGTTAATCTATCTCTGGACCCATCAGTACAAATGGTTAACATATCACAATAAATTTCCTTAACATATTGATGAACCAAATGTCTTTTGGGCATATCAGGATCCTTGGACCATTAAATCTTGCAACCGAAAATCAACTATAGGCATTGGGAAAACACATGGTGGGGCTACCAAAAGGTTACCGTGGGACATACTGCATGACCCAGCAAACCCATATACCCAGCATGATGAGAATCCAGCCGCTCAAAACTAAAAATACTCTTCATGTTCCCAACAGTCTTCCAACACACTTTTAACAGGATTATTATTCCTTTACACCTCAATTTAACCCAGTGTGATAACAATAACTTCAAACTCCGCAACTGTAAGGGTAATTGTCCCATTTCAACCAGTGAAGCTGTAACAGGAGATGACCTCACTGCACCACAACACAGTCTTAAAGCCTGAGCTTGTAGCACACCAAACATTTTAAATTGCGTGCTGGTCTATTCATCCTCTTAGTAAAACATACACGTAGTGGTTTTCTCTCTCCCTCTCTCCTCTTTCTCTCTCTCCTTTCTCTCTCTCTTTCTCTCTCTCTCTCTCTCTCTCTCTCTCTCTCTTCTCTCTCTCTCTCTCTCTCTCTCTCTCTCTCCCCCCCCCCCCCTCTACCCCCCCTCTCCCCCCCTCCCCCCCTCTCTCTCCCCCTCTCTCTCTCTCCCCCCCCCCTCTCTCTCTCTCTCCCCCCCCTCTCTCTCTCTCTCTCTCTCTCCCCCCTCTCTCCCTCTCCCTCTCTCCTCATAGCAACAGCAATAGTTCGTAGTTCTCAGAGGGGGGGTTGGGAATGGTTAACTCTGCACCCCATTGTCTATCACTCATAACACCCTCCCCCACCGTCCTGGGTGGCCACGCCCCCCCGGTGCCTGGGCGACCACGGCTTGCCCTCCCCCCGGCCAGCCACAGCTTCCCCTCCCGCCCTGGCCAGCAAATGGTTAATCCAATTATTAAACATATATATGAATATGGTCTCAGTTTTGTAAATTTTTTGGCTTGATTAAATTTATTTTATCTCCTATTATATATAATTTTTTCTTTTCAACCCTCTATCATGGATCAAGCCTTTTTGGTATGGAAAATGAAGGGTATAATATGTTTTCATGATTATTTTTGGGTAACTTTCATATCTTTTGAACAGTTGTCTAATAAATATGATTCGCTGAGCTCCCATTTTTTAAGATACTTACAGATCAGAGATTTTTTTGAATCTAATGTTACCTACTTCTCCGATTTCATATCCAACAGATATCACAGAAAAAAGTTTTATGCTTAAACCCTTATCAAAAAGGGTTTAATAGCAATCATTTATGATATGATAATAAAATAGTCCAGATATAGCCGATAAAATTAAAAATGAATGGGAGAAGGAAGTTAAACTTTCTTACCTATAGAGAAATGGGAGAAAATTTTTCAATTGGTTAACTTCTATTTGTGCGAAACATACGTTGGTTCAATTTAAAGTGGTGCGTTGGGCTCATGTGTCCAAAGATCAATTAGCTCGTTTTCACTCATATAAATCCGATCTGTGATAGATGTCATTCTGAGGTAGCCTCTCTGACTCATATGATTTGGTCTTGCCCTCTTTTGGAAAAGTATAGGAAAGAGTTTTGCACATTGATTTACAACCTCACCCTATCACTGCAATTTTTGGTTTACCAATGATTGATCTGCCCTCTTCAGCTCGGCGGACGATTGCATTTGATACTTTAATGGCTAGGAGATCTATTTTATTGGATTGGAAAGAGATAAATCCCCCAACTACATCTCAATGGTTTTCCCAAACCATAACCTGTTTAAACTTAGAAAAAATTAGAAGTGGTACCTTTGATCCCTCGGTTTAAATTTGAAGAAACCTTGGAGGCCATTTATTCAATACTTTCATCGAATGTAATTTGACCTTTTCTGATTACTTTGTATTATTTATTAATACAATTTATTAATTGTATTATTAATTTATTAGATGCATTAGTACATCTATCACAGTAGGGGGAGATATCTGCATAGAAACGAGAGAGCTTGTCTTTAGACGTATGAACTCTATGTACCACTTTGAATTGTAATAAAGAATGACGAGCACGTAATGAAGAATTAATCAAAAATAATCTTCCAGCTCTCTTCAGATATGAAAATCTGTAAATCCTTTTCCCAGTCTCCTTTAATTTTATCTAGAGGCCTTTTTCAGTCCCAACAGCAGACCATAAATGTGAGATATTGAACTGTTGTCAAAGGGTTTCAGATTAAAAATTGTATCTATTCTTATCTGGGACTTGTAGGAAATGTATTGTAGTTGGGATCTTAAAAAATCTCTCATCCGTAAGTATTGAAAAAAAGTGAGTATTGGAAAGGTTAAATTTCATTGAAAGTTGCACAAAAGAGGAGATTCCCTCCATCAAACAAATCCTGAAATTGTTTAATACCCAATCTATCCCCATTCTTAAGAGGTAGGTCAATTAAAGATGGTTTAAAAAAACAATTAGAAAAGGTGGGATTCAAGAGGGAGTATCTCAATAAACCAAAATGTTTCTAAACTATAATCAAATCTTTAACAACACACACAAAATGCTGGTGGAACACAGCAGGCCAGGCAGCATCTATAGGGAGAAGCACTGTCGACGTTTCGGGCCGAGACCCTTCGTCAGGACTAACCGAAAGGAAAGATAGTAAGAGATTTGAAAGTAGTGGGGGGAGGGGGAAATGCGAAGTGATAGGAGAGGACCGGAGGGGGTGGGATGAAGCTAAGATGGTAAAGAGGTTGTAACATTAGATACAAAAAGCAATAAGTCATCAGCATAGAGCGACACTTTATGGATAGTAACTGTCCTTAAAATCCCAATAATCTCTTTAGACTCTCGAAAAGCAATTGCTAAGGGTTCTAATGCTAAATCAAAAAGCAGAGGGCTCAAAGGACAGCCTTGTCTAGTTCCACATTGGAGTTTAAAGGGTTTAGAATTCTGAAGATTAGTAAGAACCCGAGCGGAGGGAAATAAATAAAGTAATTTAATCCAATGAGTAAAATTAGGTCCAATATTAAATTTTTCTAAGGATGTAAAAAGATAATTCCATTCAACTATGTCAAAGGCCTTCTCTGCATCCAAAGATAATCACACATTCCGATATTTCCTTAGATGGAGAATGCATAACATTTAACAAACTGTATATTAAAATGGGAATATTGATTTTTAATAAATCCTGTCTGATCATCTGAAACTATAGAAGATATAATATTTTCAAGTCTGTGAGCCAAAACTTTAAAATTTTAATATCAAAATTGAGTAAAGAGATAGGTCTATATGAAGAGCATTCAGTAGGATTCTTATTCTTTTTGAGAATAAGCGAAATGGAAGCTTTGTAAAAAGACTGGTAATCTTCCTACCTTGAAGGAATCTGTAACGGTAGAACATAAGTAAGGAGGAAGAAGCCTTATAAAACTCTCCAGAGAATCCATTGGATTCTCCATGATATCAAAACAAAATAAAAGACAATATATGAACAGCCAAAACTAAAGCTTATTGAAACCTTAATTCAAATTCATATTAACAGAAGAAAAAATTGATCAAGTATGAAATATAAGTTTTAGATTTCAGCCTTCAGAAACTCTCTTGCATCTTCAACCGACTTTATTCTTCTTTGCAATCCATTCTTCAAAACAATACTCAGACAGGCGGGAAACCAAAGGGATGGTTTAAATCCTTTATTGTAAGGTTCCGACATCTTTAAATTTCAAACAACCAGCCATATTTTCAGACAAATAGTCTTCCTCAAATCTGACCTTGTAACCATGGAAATCGATCATTCCTAGTCGACGGGTATGACGAATTAAAAGGTCCTTAATATGAAATTCATGAAAGCTTAGAATGACTGACCTGGGTCTCGCTACAGACGACAATGGCTTCGAAGTTGGCGAGCGATCTGCTCGATCGAGCTTCGGCTCAGAAGTGAATAAAACAGAGAACACCTGTTTCAGAAAGTTTGCGAAGAACTTTGTAGGGTCAGCACCTTCCATTGATTCTTCAAGACCCAGAATTCATGAATTATTTCTCCTGTTTCTATTTTCTAGATTAATAATCCTTTTCATCATTTTTTCATTGGATAGGATAACTATTTGTAGAGTTTAATTGTATCTTCAACATCCTCTTCAAGTGTCACCAGCTTTGCAGTATTTTCCTGAATTCGGTTCTCATTCTCAGTTAAAGTTTGTTGGATTGTGTCCAATTTCCCATTAAGTCGTTGAAACTCCTCAGAAAATTCCGATTTTTGCTGTTTAAGGAAGTCACTGATCGAATCCAAAATAACTGGAGATTCATCTTCTGTTTCTCATTCTTTTGCAAAGGCTTTTGTTCTTTTCCCAGCCATAGTAGAGCAGTATTAAAGTATTATAAGTTTTCAAAAAAAAACTGGCAGGAGACAATAAAGTACTAGGAGCAATCTAGAGTGGTGTTACTCCATCGGCTGCTGACAGGGCTCTCCCCCCACACTATCTAAAACACTGATCCACCCATCCACCTTGTAATCCAGGTCATTTAGAGGTCCCAGTATTAATCCCTGCAGAAGACCTCCGGTGACAATACATTCAATCAACCACTCCTGCTCTCTTCTGTGGGGCAACACCATTCTGAATCCAAATGGTAAATTCTTGCATCCTAATCTTCTGGATGACCCTCCCACGAGGAGTTTGCCAAATGGCTTACTGAAATCCAGGTAGAGATCTTACACGCTCCAACTTTGTCAATCATCTTTATCGCCTCCTTCAAAAATGCAGTAACCTCAGTGAGACTCAATTTCCCCGACACAGTACCAGGCTGACTGTCCCTAATTGGGCCACGGTTACACAGAAACATTTCAGATCAGTGTGAGCATTGGGAGGGAATAGAAAACTGGTTAGACTGGTTCCAAACTCAAACTCTGGGTGCTGTTGACAGTTCCTGTCTTGAGGTGGGATCAGATTATCAAAGTTCACTCCTCACCTCAACCTTTCTTCCACCTCAGGTCCATCGCAGTCTGTGTGTGGTTGGTCATGGTCGGAATTGCTGCTGGTAAGTAGGGTAGGGTCACACTGTGTGGAGGGAGATTCTCCTTTTGTCCAGGGTGGAGAGAGCTTTACTGTGTGTCCGTTCACTGTCCCATCACACACTCCCAGGGTAGAGGGAGATTCTCCTTTTGTCCAGGGTGGAGAGAGCTTTACTATGTGTCCGTTCACTGTCCCATCACACACTCCCAGGGTAGAGGGAGCTTCACTCTGTATCTAACCCCAGGGGTACAGGATGGGATGCCGTAGAGGGAACTTCACTCTATGTCTAACCGTGGGAGTGTGTGATGGGACAGTGTAGTGGGAGCTTCACTCTGTGTCTGACCCTGGGAGTGTGTGATGGGACGGTGTGGAGGGAGATTCACTCTGTGTCTGACCCTGGGAGTGTGTGATGGGACGGTGTGGAGGGTGCGTCACACTGTATCTAACCCTGGGAGTGTGTGATGGGACACTGCAGAGGGAGATTCACTCTTGTGTCTGACCCTGGGAGTGTGTGGGGGGAGCTTCACTCTGTCTAACCCCAGGGGTACATGATGGGATGCTGTAGAGGGAACTATGTCTAACCCTGGGAGTGTGTGATGGGACAGTGTTGATGGAGATTCACTCTGTGTCTGAGCCTGGGGGTCTGTGAGGGGATGGTACGGAGGTGAAGGTGGGGAAGTGAGGATGACTCCCCCCAACCCCAGTAACCAGAGACGCTCTTCTACCGACAGGTCAGCGTGGCACCTGCCGTTTCACTCAGGATACCAGCTCTCTCAGCTGCCCCTGCCTCCCGAATGCTGGGCAAAGCCTGCACCTTCGCAGCCTCCGAGGACCTGTCTGGGACATCTGCATCAAGGGCAACGGAGACAGACTGTGCTGTCGGAACAGCAGCCAGGCCTGGGTAGATGCCGGCCGTGTTAAACTGATCTACAGCTGGATTATCCACCACACTGTCTACTGTGAGATCGGCTTCGGCTTGTCAGGTAAGTGGCAGGGAGAGGTGAGTTGTGTACAGTGAGAACCCAGTACTCTAGGATCCCACTATTCTGAGGATTTTTCATCTGGAAATGTTTCTTTTGCCTCCCACCACATCACGAGAGCCTGTAGTTTCCTGTGCTGCACTCTGATTTGGAACTGTTCGTTGGAAGTACAGAGTCGACTGTACTTCCTTAGAAGGTTGGCGTCATTCAATGTCTTTAGTGAGATGCTGAAGATGTTCTATAGGTCAGTTGTGGAGAGCGCCCTCTTCTTTGTGGTGGCATGTTGGGGAGGAAGCATTAAGAAGAGGGACGCCTCACGTCTTAATAAGCTGGTAAGGAAGGCGGGCTCTGTCGTGGGCAAAGTACTGGAGAGTTTAACATCGGTAGCTGAGCGAAGGGCGCTGAGTAGGCTACGGTCAATTATGGAAAACTCTGAACATCCTCTACATAGCACCATCCAGAGACAGAGAAGCAGTTTCAGCGACAGGTTACTATCGATGCAATGCTCCTCAGACAGGATGAAGAGGTCAATACTCCCCAATGCCATTAGGCTTTACAATTCAACCGCCAGGACTTAAGAACTTTTTAAAAGCTATTATTAATGCTGTTTGAGATAGTGATTTAGATGCATATCATATTTTTTTTTACTGAGTTAAGTATTGTATGTTATTAGTTTTGCTAAAACAAGTGTATGGGACATTGGAAAAAAGTTGAATTTCCCCATGGGGATGAATAAAGCATCTATCTATCTATCTAAACACCCAACCACCCAATCCTTTCTGTCTGCACAATGTCCATATCAGTCCTTTCTCAGTACGTTAATGTGTCTACCTAAGAACTTCTCAATTGGTTCTATCATGTCCATCTCCACCACAACCCTGGCAGCTCATTGCAGGCACACAGCACTTGCCAGTCTTGGATAAACGTGTGCATACAAGTGTTGGACATTTAGATATGGTGGAAGAGACAATTCACCTCTGATCCTCATAAACTCATCAGTGTCCTCCATCTCAGTTGTTCCAGAGAAAACAATCCAAGTTTATCCATTCTTCCTCCCCCCCCCCCCCCCCCCCCAGCAGGTTGAGACTCGTTTCCTTGGTGTGTAGGGCGCTCAGGCTTGACCTTGCAAAGTTCAGTGGGAATTTATTACCAAGGTACACGTGTACCACCAGATATCACTTTGAACTTATTTTCTTGCAGGCATTAACAGAAATACAGTAGAATCACTGAGAAACTATACACAGATACTGATAAAACAACCAATATACAAAAGACAAACTGCAAGTAGGAAAGAAATACGATGAGTAAATAATACTGGGCAATTTGCACAAAATGCCGAAGGAACTCAGCTGGCCAGGCAGCGTCTATGGAAAAGCATGAACAGTGGACATTTCTCCCGGTATACAGAAGGCCACACCAGGAGCACTGGATAGACTCGCAGGGAACGTTCCCTCTAATGTTTACCCATGTGTGGGTGCACACATTTATGCCACTAGTGCACAAAGGAATCTAAACTGCACACAAGAGGTTGTCACTCTCAACCTCACTGGCAAGTTAATTATGTTTCACAGATCTACACAATTACATTTCCTTTTCTGGTTTCTCACAGATCTACACAATTACATTTCCTTTTCTGGTTTCTGTTGCGGACGGCATTGATGACGTGGAGTTTACGATGATTTTACTGCAGATTTTAAGAGCTGGCTTATTTGTACTGTTTTTATTGAAATTATTCAGAAGACAAGTGGACAAGGGAGTCACATTTCACTGGAGGGAAAATGCGCTTGGTGGTGCTATCCTATTGGAGATGGCGGATATTGGAGTCTTATGTGCTGGATACAGACCCTTGTTGTTGATGGGGACGAGAAACCCTAACCCTGGTGTGGTGCCTAGTGGGCAGGTGTGTGCAATGTGGAAGAGATTTTGGGGAGGGCAGTGTTGATGTTATGAATGGAAGACCCTTTCTTTGAAGGAGGAGGACATCTCACTGTTTTGGAATGAAAAAGCCTCATCCTGAGAGCAGATATGGCGGAGTCAGAGAAACTGGGAAAAGTGGAAGGCATTTTTTTCAAGTGACAGGCTGGGAAGAAGTATAGTTCCAATAGCGTGAGAGTCAGTGGGTTTATAAAAGATAGCAGTAGATACACTGTCTCCAGCGATCGGGAACAGGGAGGGAGGTGTCGGAAATGAACCAAGTAAATTTGAGGGCAGAGTGGAAGTTGGAGACAAAGTTGGTCAAATTGATGAACTCAGTGTGGGTGCAGGAAGCAGCACCGATGCCGTTGTCTGTGCAGTAAGAAGAGTGGGGGAGTGATGTCGGCACGGAACATGAATTGTACCACATAGCCGACAAAAAGTCAGTTATGGCTGGGACCCGTGTGAGTGCCCCGGCTACACTGTGGGTTTGAAGGAAGGAGCCGAAGGAGAAGTTGAGGGTGAGGACCAGTTCCGCCTGATTGAGGAGTGGTATTGGTGGGGATCTGCTTGGGTCTGGTGTCCAAGAAGAAATGGAGAGCTTTAAGGCCCTTCTGATTGGGAGGACAGAAGTGTTTAGGGACCAGATATCCACAGAGGAAATGAGACGATCAGGACGAGAGATCTTAAAGTCATTGTAAAGATGGAAACTGTGTGAAGCGTTACAGATGTAGGTAGGAAGAGACTGAACCAAGGGGGATAAAACAGAATCGAGATATGCAGACGTGAGTTCAGACTAGCATTCCTCGTGATGTGTTCTGCAGGTAGATTAAATGAGTAGGGTGACAGTGTCGTACTCCTTTCCCTGTCTTGAAACAGTCTGTTGTTCCGTGTTCAGTTCTAACTGCCGTGATCTTCGTACAAGTTTCTCATAAGGCAGATCAGGTAGATAACAAACTATGGCAAGAAGGCATTAGGGGGCACTCTTTCATGTCTTCTGATCACAGTACACAGTTCTTTCAATGCCCGCCTGACAATGGCCAGCAGTGAAATGTTCATCACCAGGATGATGGTGGAAAACTCTGTAAGCAGATAAAATGGACGTCACTTGACTGTTTCATGTTCCAGTTTGTGTGAGCAGGACTGAGACAGAACTGTCATGTCTGTGCAGCACAATGATTTAATCAGGAAATAACACAATCTGACTCCTCTTCCTTTTGGAGACTCCATTGTCCTGTCCTTGCAGTGGACGGTGAAATCCTTGGGAGTCGGCCTCCACTGAAATCACAGGGTGGTCGGTGTTTTGGGGGTATGTGAAAGTGCCTCCGATGTTCCCTCTGAGGTGTGCACGCGCACGCATCATTTGCTACTAGCGCACAGGAATTTAAACTGTGCACAAAAGGTTGTCACCCTCTACCACATTAGCATGTTAAATATGTTTCACCATTGTCCACAATCATATTTCCTTTTCTGGTTTCTGAAGTGGACAGTGTTGACAGTGTGGAGTTTGCAGTGATTTGCCTGCAGATTTTACAGCTGCCTTATTTATACTGTTTTTATTGAAGAAATTATTCAGTATCCACAAATTGTTGTCACTGGGCAAAAAAGATTGTACAGCATATGATTTTTACACACACTGGTCTTTACAAATTAATGAGGACATTGGGAACTTCCATGTCTTTCTTCAGTCAAAGTGACCATTAGAGCCATTGATCTCATGAAACCATGTCACACATGTTGCTTGGTTTTGCTTTGCAAGTGTTTCAAATTGTGAGGGACATAGATAGACTAAATGTCCTCAGTTGTCTTCCCAGCAGTGAGGAATAAACAGCTGGACAGCACAGCAGAGAGCAGCTCAGCACTGGGACAGAAATCGGGAACCTGCTGAGAGACAGGTCAGGTGTATTCATGTCCGGAGATCAAGGATGCTACTACAAGTGCAGGTGTCATCTCTGGAAAGCCATTTCTTAGGCGAAATGGAGATTCCAGAGTAGACTGGAATCAACGAAGGACGCTTAACAGGTGTGGCAAGGTTTGAATACTGTAACCTCCTACAAAGTTAAATCTTGCAACATACAGGACCGCAGAGCTTCGCTTCCAGATGAGCTCAATGCCTTCTATATTCGCTTTCTCCACGAGAGCAAGGAGGAACCATTGTGCACCCCCATGTCTCCCGATGACCCTTTGCTCTCAGTATCTGAAGATGACGTACAGGCTACCATCGAGAGAGTGCATCCAAGAAAAGCATCCGATCTGGACTGAGTACTGAGGGTGCTGGGCCATCTGAAAGCTGAAGAGTTAAAACTTTCCCTGGACAAGTGCCAGTTCTGAAAGATGCATGTTAGCTATGTTGAACATGTGCTGTCATGGGATGGAGTAGCTACAGATCTGGCTAAGGTAGAGGTGGTGACCACCTGGCCGTGGCACAGGACCGTGAGCGCTCTGCACTCGTTCCTCGGGTTCTGTGGTTACAATCGGAGATTTGTGAAGGGCTACATGAAAGTGAGTCACCTGTTGAATTAGCTTCTGTGTGGTTACCCTCCTTTGGGGAAGAAAGTGGGAGGACACAAGGAGAAGAGTGTAAAGTGTATCTTGGCCCATCAGAGCCTTTTGGACTGAGGTGGGATGTGAAATGTGAGGAGGCCTTTCAGTCTTTGAAGGAGATGCCGATCCAGGCCCCTGTTCTGGCTTTTACAGACCCCTGATTGCGGTATGTACTACAATGGATGTTAGCCAAGAGGGCTGAGGGGGTGTCCTGTATCAGGACCAGGGCACCTGGTTGAGACCTGTTGCATTTGCCAGTTGGAGTCTGTCGCCCTCTGAGAAAAACTATTCCATGAATAAGTTGGAGTTTCTGGCGTTGAAGTGGGCGGTGGCGGATAAGCTGAGTGACTACCTCAACGGTAACAAGTTTGAGGTGAGGACGGACATCAATCCCCTAACTTGTATCCTGACCTCGGCGAAACTGGATGCCGTAGGCCGTCGGTGGTTGGCGGCATTGTCTGTCTGAAGTACCGACCGGGAAGCCCGAACATTGATGCTGACGCTTTGACCCGTTGCGCACAAGAAAGGCTGGGCAGGGACGGAGAGTGGGAGAGTGTTCCTGCCCCGGGAGTGAAAGCCATGTGCCAGTTTGCTATCGCAGTGAATGCGGATGAAAAGCAAGGGCAGGATCGAGCGGTGCATCCACTGGGAGCTTCTGATGATGCCATTCCCCAGGTTTACTGTGACCTGACTGCTCTGAAGAAAAATCAGCTGCCAGAATTGATTTCTGGGGAAGCGGCTGCTGCTCAGCAAGATGTCCTGGGTGTCAGTGCCATTTGGCAAGCAGTTGAAGAGGGAAACATGGCTCAAGCAGAGAAGAGGAAACATTCTGTGGTTCCTCCATTACTGAGAGAATGGCCTTGGTTGGAGTTGAGGAACCAGATCACTCAGTATCCTGGGTCACGTCACCTCCAGACCAACCTCAGCATTCCCAGCACTGGTTCTGCCTGAGAAGTATGGGAGGGTTGTATTACACTCACTTCATGATGATTCTGGACATTTGGGGGTTGAAAAGACCAATGGATTGTTCAGAGACCAGTTCTGCTGGCCCCGAATGAAGTTGGACGTCGAAGAATTCGGCAAGTCGTGCATTCGATGCATACGGAGGAAGACGCGGCCTACACGGGCAGCCCCCTTGTCCCACTTGCAGAGTGTGGGGCCCCTGGACCTGGTGTGTATGGATTTCCTGCCAATAGAGTCAGATGTCAGCAATGTGGCAAAAGTCTTAGTCATCAGGGATAACTGCACCTGATATGCGAAAGCTTTCCCGACCAAGGAGCAGAGGGTATCCACGGTGGCCAAAGTGTTATGGGAGAAGTATTTCAGTTACTATAGTCCCCTGGCGAATACATAGTGATCAGGGACGAGATTTCAAAAGTGGGCTCATACATGAGTTACTAGCCATGCTTGGAGTTGAGAGGTTGAGGACTATACCAGGTGATCCCCAACCCAAGCGGTTCAGTGAGACCCTGTTAGACATGCTCGGAACTTTGGAGATCAGCAGGAAGCACAAGTGGAGTCAACATTTTGGACATCAAAAGAGATGGTAGTTAACTTCAGGAAGGCACAGAGCGACCACTCCCCGCTGAACATCAACGGCTCCTCAGTAGAGATCGTAAAGAGCACCAAATTTCTTGGTGTTCACCTGGTCCCTCAACACCAGCTCCACAGCAAAGAAAGCCCATCAGCATCTCTACTTTCTGTGAAGGCTGAGGAAAGTCCATCTCCCACCCCCCATCCTCATCACATTCTACAGGGGTTGTATTGAGAGCATCCTGAGCAGCTGCATCACTGCCTGGTTCGGAAAGTGCACCATCTCGGTTCGCGAGACCCTGCAGCGGATAGTGAGGTCAGCTGAGAAGATCATCACGGTCTCTCTTCCCGCCATCACGGACATTTACACTACACGCTGCATCCGCAAAGCAAACAGCATTATGAAAGACCCCACGCACCCCTCATACAAACTCTTCTCCCTCCTGCCGACTGGGAAAAGGCTCCAAAGCATTCGGGCTCTTACGGCCAGATTATGTAACAGTTTCTTCCCCCAAGCTATCAGACTCCTCAATACCCAGAGCCTGGACTGACACCTTGCCCTACTGTCCTGTTTATTATTTATTGCAATGCCTGCACTGTTTTTGTGCAAGTTATGTAGTCCTGTGTAGGTCTGTAGTCTAGTGTAGCTTTCTGTGTTTTTTACGTAGTTCAGTCTAGTTTTTGTACTGTCATGTAACACCATGGTCCTGAAAAGCGTCTTATTTTTACTTTGTACTGTACCAGCAGTTATGGTCGAAATGACAATAAAAGTGACTTGACTTGATCTGGTCCACTGCTACAACTGTACCCAAAATGAAGCTACCGGGTACTCACCATATTATCTGATGTTTGGTTGCGAGGTTGCCCATTGACCTTTGTTTTGTGACTGACAAAGGTGACCTACCACCAAAGACTTATCTGAAGTATGTGTCTGATATGAGAAGGGAGCTGATGTCACTGCTGCCAAGCAGAATCAAAAAATAAGAGGAGGTATGATCAAAAGGTGAGGTTCTCCAAACTCATGCCAGGAGACCGAGTCCTTGTAAGCAATTTGGAACTACCTGGAAAGCATAAGTTGGCCAACCACTGGACAGCGACGCCCTGTGGGGTGGAGAGACAGATGCCAAGCGTACCAGTTTTCTGGGTGAAACCAGAGGATGGGAATAGGCCTGTCAACATTCTCCATCAGAACCACCTGGGGGACAAGAGGTTCAGGTTGACCCAGAGCCCAACCTGGAGCCTACAGCTAGTAAGAGGACTCTGAGGCAACGCGGAGTGACTACAGGACCGACTGCAGGAGAGATTAGGCAAGCCCCCACCCCTGAGTGGGATACTGATTCAGAGGATGAGGGACTGGGGGTGTGCTATATGCTGCCTTTTGCTAACTCCCCACTGATTGAGGAAGAGACTCCCAACGTTGCTCATGCTGAGTCCGGTGAAATGGTTTCTCTGTAACAGCAGTGTTTCAGTTATGATGAGAGATAACGGGGCCTTTGAAATGGGATCGGGAGTTGACGATGTCCAGGGGAAATCGATGGTGTATAGACGGGAAAATCATGAGCTCCAACATGCGCATTAGACTGTTTCATTAAAATGGACCCTTTTCCTGTTTGTTCTCTTTACTGACCCTAAAGTCAAATCACGAATTATAAAGCTCTAATTGCATATGGTGCACTGTTTGTAATTTCATGGTACTGATTTGTAACATCATGCAGCATTCACACAAACAAGATTTCACAAGTTTGGCGGGCCGGAGAGAGTCTTCCCCTAGAATAACGCCGTCTGCCACACCCGAGGGTTCCACTTGTATGTACTCTGATAATAAATTTACTTTGAACTTTGTTTTACAGATGTGGAGTGTTCTGGGCAGGGGACCATGGTAACCCAGATGTCGAACTCGCCACTGGTGAATTCTAGGAAGCCAGTATCCACCAGAATGGAGGGATGGGATGGAAGGAAGATGCTGAACTCCACGAATGCGGCTGGGCAGACAGTAACTCAAGGTGAGGCTTCACTTTCTGTGCAAGGAGATTGAAGTTGAGTTGCTGGAGTCCATTTCAGAGTTGGTGGGGAGGGGTTGAATGGCCCTCAGCAGTCTCACATCTTCCACCCCTGGATCTCAGCCCTTCTCCCACCCCATTCTCCTATAGCTGTACTGTAGGGGGCAGTTTTATCGACTGGGTCACTGATTAGCCCATCAGATCTGCTGCTCTATTCAGTCATGGCTGCTTTTCCCTCAACCCCATTCTCCCGCCTTCCTCCAGTAATCCTTAACATCCTCACAAACCCCTGTCAATCTCTGCTTAAATATTTAAATGTCTTGGCCTCCTCAGGCAATAAATTCAGCTTTGCCACACCCTGGCTGAAGAACTTCCTACTTGTCTCAGTTCCATAGTGAGTTCCCTTTACCCTGAGGGTGTGCTGTCAGCTCCTAGACTCCTGCAGGAGAGGCTGGAGACATTCCCACTCTACCCAGGCACTATCCAGCAGGTTTCAATGAGATCCAACCACTTTCCACCATCCTCCCTAATGGCACCCTTCCTTACGAAGGAACTAGAAACACACTGACCAAAACTAACACAATATTGCAAGCACACGCAAAATCCTGGAGTCACGCACTGCCAAACTCCAAATGCAGCCTCACCAGTGCCTTTTTACAAATACAATGCAATGGCCCAGTTTCTATCTCAGTGACCCAGTCGATAAAGGCCAGTGTCAACCACCTTCACCATCCTGTCCAGCTGTGGACGGTGGATCAGGCAGCAGGGGGAGGGATGATTAACACACAGGCTATATTGTACTGAATGTCTCTAATTATGACATTTCCGTTCTCCAGTGATGGTGGCAGTTGGTGTTCCTATCGTTCTGGTTCTTGTTCTGTGGTAAGTGACCTCGTCTCTTCCTGGGGATGCCTAGTGTCTGCTCTCCCAGCTTCTCAACAGTGGCTTGTCCACACCCCTCCCCATCTTCGTGACATTCTCCATCTCTGTAAACTTGTATAGTCTCTGCACCACTTCCCATTTATGTGACCCTATACGTCTTCCCCCTCTCCGTGACCCCTTCCAGACCATACACCCCTCCCTGTCTCCCCACAGTGCTCAGACTATGAGTGCCCTTCCCCTCCATTCTTCCCAGGTGCTTGTGGTTTGGACGTTAGAAAACTCAAATATTAGCCTGGATGGAGATGCACAGTCAGATCCCACTATCAGCAGTGTTACTGCCTGCTCTGGCAGCACCCCCAAGACTCCAGAGGAATCCACCCCAGTCTGTGCAATCTCTCCCCAGGACTAACACCCCACCCAGACAAAGTCCTGGTGAATCTCCCCTTGGGTCCACGGACCCTTGGTTAATGGTATTGGTCCACTGCATAAAATAAAGTTGAGAACCCCTGCCTTAACACAAGTTGGTAAACACCTACTTGGGTTAGTCACAATCATTCCTCCCACATTCACCTCAGACATCACATCAATTATTATTACATCATGCATGAAGTATCCTGTGGTTAACCACAAGTCACAGACTTCGTGGCCTTCTTATCCTAGTTCCTGCACCTCATAAAATCTCAGGCAAATTAGGGGGAGGGTGTGATAGGAAATGCTCTGTTATAAGAATTAACCCTAATTAATAATAATAATAATGATGACGAGTTGGATACAGAGAAACATGGATTTCCTCACAATTAACTTTATTGGTTAGACTAACAAGCACATAGGTTGCTAACCCCATATCCAACCCTCCCCTCCATGGGGGTGTAGCAGACACCAACAAAATCAACAAACTCATTCTTAAGGCCAGTGATGTTGTGGGGGTGGAACTGGACTCTCTGACGGTGGTGTCTGAAAAGAGGATGCTGTCCAAGTTGCATGCCATCTTGGACAATGACTCCCATCCACTCCATAATGTACTGGTTAGGCACAGGAGTACATTCAACCAGAGACTCGTTCCACCAAGATGCAACACTGAGTGTCATAGGAAGTCATTCCTGCCTGTGGCCATCAAACTTTACAACTCCTCCCTCGGAGTGTCAGACACCCTGAGCCAATAGGCTGGTCCTGGACTTATTTCCACTTGGCATTATTTAATTATTTATGGTTTTATATTGCTATATTTCTACACTATTCTTGGTTGGTGCATCTGTAACGAAACCCAATTTCCCTCGAGATCAATAAAGTATGTCCGTCTGTCTCTTTTGTACCTGGGTTAGGGATCGTCCATGCTGGAGTTACATTCATCTGTTCTATATTTCTGTTCCTGGCCTGGCGTGCAGTAATACAGAGATCGCTACCTTCCAGGTCCTGGTTTTCAGCCTCTTTCCAAACTCCCTAAGCTCACTGTGCGGATCCTCTTTCCCTCTTTCTCCCGAGATCATTGTGCAGTTTCCCCTGCTCCTCGGGAATATTCTGCAGCCACTCTGAGACATCCTCGACCCTGGCACCTGGGCGGCAACACCATCCCACTGTCCCTTTCTCAGCCACAGAATCTCCCGTCCGTCCCCAGTAACTATTGGGTCTCCTATCCCTGGCTCACTTTGCCCTTCAGATTAACATAAAGGTTAAAGATTACCTTTATTTGTCATGGGTACATCCAAACAAGCAGTGAAATGCTTCGTTTTCATAAAACGACCAACATAGCCCAAGGACGTGCTGAGGACAGCCCGTAACTGCCACCGTGCTTCTGGCACCAACACAGCCTGCCGACTCCTCACGGACACCAGCTCATTGGGCTCTGGAATGTGGGAGGAAACTGGTTCCTTGTCCCGACCCATCAAGAGCTGCACCTGGCCGTGAGGTTCCCTGACTTTCTACATCTCACAGGAGGGTCTGCATTCTGGTTGGATCCAGTCATATTGTGACCCAGAGGCTCTTCAAAAGTCAAGAATGAGGCCACAAGGCCAGTGAACATGAGAGCAGAATTGGACCACTCAGCCCATCGAGTCTTCCCTACCATTCCATCAAGGCTGATTTATTATCCCACTCAACTCCGCTTTCCTGCTTTATCCCCGTAACCATTGACTAATCAAAAACCTGTCAACCTTTGCTTTTAAACATAACTTGTTACTGTCCCACTATTGGAAACATCCTCTCCACACCCACTCTATGCAAACCTTTCAATATTCAATCAGATTCCTCCTTCATTTTAAACTCCAGTGAGTACAGTTTCAGAGCCATCAAACGCTCCTCACACCTTAACTTTTATTTCCAGGATCATTTTCGTGAACCTCTGGACCTTCTCGTGACTGTAGCAGTTGATTAGATGTCCATAACAAAAATTTTAGCAAAGTATAGAAACAGCTGTACTACAGTTGCTGAAAATTCAATGAACAATTACTCATACAGGTAATTATATGCAGTAAACATTATAAGCAAGTGCAGGAACGTCAAACTACAGGAAAAAGAACAATGTTTCACTCTGACCCAGCACTACCATGTGCCTGTACTGAAACATCATCTAACGCTCATCAATAAAATAAAACATAAAACTGTTCATACCCGCACCTTCTCACTGCTCTCATTCCCCACAGCTGGGCCACTTACTCAGCTTCTTCACGCCAAAGCCTCCAGACCCGAAACTTCAGCTCCCCACTCCTACAATGGCCACTTCCGAACAGCCGGTCTGCTCGACCACAACTTTTTTCTATTAGCTGCTGTTTCATTACGTTATAACGCAATCGCTATTAACAACCAGTTTGCAAATGTGTCTCCTTTAGGTGCACTTGAGGTAAAACTGCCAGCAAGTCCTCTTGCTCATCGCACCCTCTTCTCGTTCCTGCCATCATGGTGGAGATACAGGAGCCTGAGGATGCACACTCAACATTTTCGGATTGACTTCTTCCATTCCACCATCAGACTTCTGTACTGCTGCTTCAAAATGACAAATTCCATAATGTATATAATATATTTATAATTATTTATAATAAACCTGATTTATAATAAACCCGGTGGCTTTGGTGAATTTGCTCTCATTACTATCCATTTCCTGTTAGTTTTCAGTCAACCTGTAATCACATTTAGTTAGTTGTCTGTCACAGTACAACTCCCCTACCCTTTTCTGGACAGAATTTTTCTCAATCTTTAAAGTCCCTGTTGTCCTTTAATTTGTTTATTCAGTGACCCCGTGGGTCTCGGACCCTGTTTTTCATCTACTGTCTTGCTCCTCTCCGGGAACTCAGGGATGGTCACTGGCCGGGCGAGCCCTTCATCTGCACCAGTCTTGCCCTACTGGTCTTTTCTGCCCCGGAGACTCACAGCGGCTCATGGTCAAATGGTCCCCACGAATGCTTCCCAAGCGTAACTCGCAGTTTAATGGTTTGTTGAACCCAGTATAAAAGGGATCCCATCCTCATCGCCAAATTGTTAGGGAAGTGAATTTGCTAAGTAAATTCAATTGAAGTTGCTAGCCGCTAAATTGGACACAGATTTCGAAGTGACTAGAGAATACCTTTATTTATGAAACAGGGAAGAATGGCTCATCAAGTCTTCCAAAAAATATAGTCACAGCCTTTTTTATACTGTACAATCACACAAAGTTAAGCAAAGTCAGCCCTGTGTGTCTTATCAATTCCCACAAAAATGCCAGAGCCTGTCTCCTTCCCGCCCACGGCACACTGAGATAAGTTGTCAGAACATCCTTGAAACTAGGAGGTTTCAACCTACTGGTGAGTTTTTATTATGGAAAATAGAAGTTCATTAACCAAAAGTATAATGTGTCATGTTTTGTATTTTGTACCAGATGGGTGAAGAGCCAGACATACTTTTTAATTGTCAGAAACATGACAGCCCACATGGTCATCTCAGGGGTGTGTGCTCAGCCCACTGCTCTACTCTCTCTATACCCATGACTGTGTGGCTAGGCACAGCTCATAGACCATCTATGAATTTGCTGATAACCCAAGCATTGTTGGTAGAATCTCAGATTGAGATGAGAGGGTGTACAGGAGTGCGATATACCAGCCAGTTGAGTGGTTCTGCAGCAACAGCCTTGCACTCAATGTCAGTGACATGGAAGAGCTGATTGTGGACTTCGGAAGGGTAGACAAGGGGTCACGAACCAATCCTCACAGAGGGATCAGAAGTGGACAGAGTGAGCAGTTTCAAGCATATGGGCGTCAAGATCCCTGAGGATCTAACCTGGGCCCAACATGTTGATGCAGCTATTAAGAAGGCAAGACAGCAGCTATATTTCATTCAGAGTTTGAAGAGCTTTGTCAATTAAAACACTGGAAAACTTCTACAGATGTACGGTGGAGAGCATTCTGACAGGCTGTATCACTCTTCAGTAAGGGACTGAAAGAAGCTGCAATAAGATTAGTCAGCTCCACTTTGGGTACTGGCCTCCGTAGTTTGCAAGACATCTTCAAGGAGCGGTGGCTCAGAAAGGTGGCATCTATCTTAATGCCCCCCTCACCCAGGAAATGCCCTGTTCCATCAGGAAGGAGGTACAGAAGCCTGAAGGCACACACTCAGCGATTCAGGAACAGATTCTCCCCATCTGCTATACAATTCATAAATGGACATTTAACCGAGGAACAGTACCTCAGTTTTTTAAATATATATGATCTTGCACTATCTTTAATCCATTCAATATACATACACATACTGTCATTGACTTACTTTTTAAAAAAATTCTATATTGTCATTGATTGCATTTACTACTGCTGCTAAGTTAAGAAATTTCACGACACACGCCGGTGATAATAATCCTGATTCCGACCTGGAGCGCATCCTTGGCCGCGAACCTGCACTCCCACTGCGCCCGGGGCACCTGACTGACATCTGCTCGCTGACAGCGGCCGCGATTCGCTGTTTACTTGTCAGCCCTGTTTGTGGGAAACTTTGTGGAGACTCTCGAGAGTTTGAATTAATCACAAGAGATAATCCATTTAATTTCCTTGTGTTTGGGCGTTTCCATTTATTGTTACACGTCCCGTGGATAAGACACGGTTCGCAGTGAGATTGTCAGCTGGTAGTTTACAAGGTATTTTATTTCGAAAGTAATGAACAGGAACTCTGTGTTACTACTGCATTCCTCGCCACGCAGGAACTGTTTTCCTCTCGGCCTCTCCAGTGAAAACAGGTAAGTAATACATTTGATTTTTGATTGTGTTGTTCGGGCAAGCCTTTGCCCGTAATTGCTTCACCTTCAAGGATGCCCCCGCCTTTAAGGTCTCCTTCACTCCACCCTGCGACGGAGGTGGTCTCAGACACTTCCTCAAGTGTTTTTTACCCATAGGTGTTGCCTGGCCTGCTGAGTTCCTCCAGCATTGTGTGTGTGTGTGTGTTACTTCCTCAAGTGACCCTCCTCTCTCCGCGGGGGACGGACCCGCCGCCCCGCAACCACCCCTGCAGGTCACCCACCGAGACATCGCAGAGATAGTGGAATACAGGACAGGAGACAAAAATCAGGCAGAGTCTGTCGGCGTATTGGACCAAAACCCTGTATTAGGACTCGAAAGGAAGGGGAGGAACCCAGAATAAGACAGTGGGGGCGGGGGGGGGAGGGTAGTACCGCTCGCAGCGGACAGGTGAGACCCGGTGAGGAGGGGAACAGAGGTAGCAGGTGGAGTGGTGGGAATAATGAGTGAAATCTGTAACAGGTAAAGATCTGAAGAATAAGGAATACCAAAGGGGACGGTAGTGAGCCATGGAAGAAAAGGAAGGAGGAAGGGAACAAGATGGAGGGGGTGGGGAGAGGAATCCAAAGGTGAGAGGGTGGATAGAATGAGGGGAAAGCCAAATGTGGGAGAGGGGAACTAAGGGGATTGGCTACCAGAAGTTAGATAATTCAGTGTTAATGCCGTCAGACTGGACATAATTTGTGCTCATATTGAGGCATTGGAGGGGCCGTAGACAGAGAAATCAGCGAGAGAATAGGGAGAGCAATTGGAATGGGTGGCCGGCGGGAGATGCTGACTGTTGCGGCAGACAGAGCGAAAACGCTCCTTCCTATGTAAGTGACACGAAATGCTGGAGGAGCTCAGCAGGCCAGGTAGCATCTCTGGAAGAGAGTCTAGTCGACGTTTCGGGCCGAGACCCTTCATCAGAATCTGCCTGGCCTGCTGAGTTCCTCCGCATTTTATGTGTGTGTGTAACTTGTATTTCCAGCATCTGCAGATTTTGTCTCGTTCCTTCTGTCTAAGCCAGATTTACATATGCCCCATACATGGCACCTGGTCTAACAGTTAGTTTCTGTAGTATCCGCGTTTTACCTGAACGTAAGCGGAGGAAATTACTTTGTGTTATTACCTCCATTTTGTTCTCTGCCACACCTGGATTGCGTTTCTCCGCTTCCCAGTGAAGACAGGTAAATAACAATTGTTTGCTCGGGGGAGCACTGCTGCTGAAACTGACACATTACACACACACTGCACACCAGTCTCGCGAGATTCCGCCTCCCCTCATCTTCTGTTCCCCATTCAAGCCTCTTACCTCTTCCCACCTGCCTATCACCTCCCTTGTATTCCTCCTCCTCTTTCTGCAATGGCCCACCCTCCACTCCTATCAGATTCCTCCATCTCCAGCCCTTTACATTTCCCACCCACCAGGGTTCACCTAACACCGTCCGCCTATCTCCCTTCCCCTGCCCCAACTTTTTATTCTGGTGTCTCCCTCCTTCTTTTGCAATCCAGTAAAAGGGTCTCGGCCCAAAACGTCGACTGTCTGTTCATTTCCATGGGCGCTGCCTGACCTGCTGAGTTAGAGTCAGATAAAACTACAGCATAGGAACAGACCCTTCGGCCATCCACTCCATGCCGACTTTGATCAACCTGCACCCAACCATCGCTCTCCATACCCCTCCCAGCCGTAATCCTGTCCAAACTCCTTTCAAATTAAAACCAAAATCACTTGCACCACTTGTGCTGGCGGCTCGTACCCACTCCCACCACCCTCCAGGTGAAGGAGTTTCTCCTCATGTTCCCCTTAAATATTTCACCTTTCATCCTTAACCCATGACCTCTGGTTGCCGTCCCACCCAACCTCAGTGGAAAAAGCCTGCTTGCATTTACCCTATCTATACCCCTCATAATTTAAATTCTTTCAGATCTCCCTTCAATCTATTATGTTCCAGGGAATAAACTTCAAACCTATTCCTTATAACTCAGGTAGTCCAGTCCCAGCAAATCCTTGTAAATTTTCATTCTTATTTACATCTTTACTGCAGCTAGGTGACCAAAAGTGCACACAATACTCCAAATCAATCCTGGCCAACCCCTTGTACGACTTCAACATAACATCACGACTCCTGTGCTCAGTACTTTGGTCTTTGAAAACCAATGTGCCAAAAGTTTTCTTAATGACACTATCTCCCCGTGCCACCACTTTCAATGAATGATGGACCTGTATTCCAACATCCCTTTGTTCACTGGTTTGTCCTCCCAAAGAGCAATGCAGCACTTTTCTGCATTAAATTGCATCTGCCATCTTTCCAGTTGGTCCAGACCCCACTGCAAGATTTGGTAGTCATCCTCACTGTCCAGCACACCCCCAATCTTGGTATCATCCGCAAATTTGCTGAACTAGTTAAGCACATTATCATCCAGATCGTTGATATCGATGAAGAACAACAGCGGACCCAGCACTGACCCTGGTGGCACTCCAGTAGTCACAGGCCTCCAGTCAGAGAGGCAAACGACTGCTACAATCCTTTGGCTTCTCCCACAAAGTCAGTTCCTAATATAACTTACTACCTCACCTTGAGGGCCAAGCAACTGAACCTGCTTGACCAATCTTCCATGTGGAACCTTGTCAAATGCTTTGTCCATCTGGACAACAGCCACTGCCTTGCCGTCATCAACTTTCATTGTAACTTCCTGAAACCCTCTTTCAGATGAGTTGGATGTAACCTGCTGTGCACAAAGCCATGCTGACTACTCCTAATCAATCCAAATACACATTAATCCAGTCTCTTAGGATACCTTCCAATAACTTTTCCATCACTGACGCTCATCAGCCTATATTTTCCTGGTTTATTCGTAGAGCCTTTCTGAAACAGCAGAACACCATTAGCTATCCTCCAGGTATCTCACCCGTCCGCTAAGGACCCTACTATTTCATTATTTATTGGGAATCGGCCCTTCGGCCTTTCCTGCCACTCTGACCGGTAACCCCCGATTTAATCCTAGCCTAATCACAGGAAAATTTACGGTGACCATTAACCTACTAATACACCTTTGAACTGTGGGAGGAAATTTGAGCACCCGGATGAAACCCACGTGGTCCCAGGGGAAAAGTACAAATTTCTTACCGACAGCAGCAGAAATTGAACCTGGAAGCTGTGAAGCATTGTGCCAACCCTATGCCACTGTCCTTTCCATGGGGTCTGAGGGAACACTTTGTCAGGCCCTGGGGATTTGTCCCAAAACCGCAAACACCTCCTCCCCTGTCACCTGTGTAGGGTTGATGACCTCACTGCCACTTTGCCTCAATTCTGTAGACCTCGTGACATCTCCTGAGTAAATGCAGATGTAAAAAATGTCATTTAGGATCTCCCCCAACACTTAACTCCAGGCAGAGGATTTCCAATCTGAGCTTCCAGAGGACCAATTTCATCATTTTGCTCTTAACGTATCCGTTGAAGCTCTTAGGGTTCTCCATCACCTTGTCTGCTAGAGAAGCCTCATGCCTTCTTTTAGCCCTCCTGATTTCTCCAGGTGAATTTCATCTACTCCTCAAGTACCTCATCTGTTCCTACCTGCCCATACCTGCTAGACACCTCTTTTTTCTTAACCAACCCTCAACCTCTCTTGAAAGACAGGGTGTCCTAAACCTATCATCTTTGCCTTTTATTCTGACGGGCACATCAAGCTTTGTACTCTCAAACAACACACACAAAATGCTGGAGGAACTCAGCAGGCCAGGCAGCATCTATGGAAAAAAGGTACAATCAACATGTCAGGCCGAGACCCTTCAGCAGGACGGGAGAAAAAAAGAACTGAGGACTAGGTTTGAAAGGTGGGCGGAGGGGAGCGAGAAACACAAGGTGAGAGGTGAAACCTGAAGGGGGAGGGATGAAGTAAAGAGCTGGGAAGTTGATTGGTGAAAGAGACACAGGGCTGGAGAAGGTGGGAGTCTGACAGAAGAGAACAGAACGCCATGGTAGAAAGAAAAGGGGGGGGGGGAGCAACAGGGGAGGTGATGGGTGGGCAAGGAGATAAGGTGAGAGGGGAAAAGGCCTGCTGAGTTCCTCCAGCACTTTGTGTGTTGCTTGGATTTCCAGCATCTGCAGGTTTTCTCTTGTTTGTGATTGGACTCTCAGACGTTCACTTTTGAAGGCGTCCGACCGACCAACTACACCTTCTTTCAGCAGTTTCTGTATGCTGCAATGAAAAGTAGTCTTCTGAATTTAACAGCGTTGTGGGAGCTTGTTGGCGCGTGGGGCTCTGAGCATGTGGGGTGCTTGTGACATATGTTCTCTAGTCAACATACCGTCTGCACCTACCCCACATGGGCACAGTGCTTTTTCCCCATCAGAGACGCCCCCACACACAGAGCCGTTTGATAGGTACCTGTGGCTGCTGCCCAGTCCTGGTTTACTACTTTCACAGACGTACCGAGATACAGTGAAAAGCTTTGCTTTATGTTTCATCAAGACAGATCGTTGCACACGTCAGTATGGTGAGGTAGCTTCGAGATAAAACAAGGATACAAATCGGAATAAAGCGTTAGTTAGAAAGTGCAGTGCAGGTGGACAACAAGGTGCAAGACCACAGCCAGTTTGTCTGATCTTCACTCTAAATCAGACTCGTGTCAGCTGGTGAGAAGTTAACATCTGCCCGATGGGTGGGAGGCGAGTTCAAATTCAAGTTAAGGTTTAATGGCATTCAACTGTACCGATGTATACCACCAAATGAAACAACATTCCTCCAGACCAGGGTGTACACACATAACACAAAATAACATTACCACAAATATTCAAAAGTAGAATTTAATGTCAGAAAAATGTAAATAATATACATCCTGAAATACTGTTTCTTTGCAACCATCCATGAAAACAGAGCAGTGCCCCAAAGAATGAATGGCAGTTAAATGTTAGAACCCCGAAAGTAAGCCCAGATCATGGCACCCCGAGAGCAGGTCCCATTCCCTGTAGTTCGGTTCTTTAGACAAAGCCTGAAAGGGAAAAACAGAGATGTTAAAGATGGAAATAGGACTGTTTCCAAAGATGCAAGCAAAGGAGTCGCCGTTGGGCGCCATCTTCCACTTAGCTCCACCTCCAGTTATTTTATTTGATCAAATATGAAAGTATATTCCAGTGGACTGCTATTCTAACTCCTTTCAGACGGTCCATGCTGTTAGTCAGTTCTAACTGTGTGTAGACGTTCCCTGGGGATCAATCCAGGACAACATTCTCACCAGTCTCTCACTGTGATGTCACTTCAGGAAGTAAAGCAGAAAGGAAGGTCACAGAGGCAGGGAGTGGCAAGGGGTTGGAGGTGGTCAAAGAGAGGGTGTAGGGAATGGAGGGGAGAGTCAGAGACAGGGAAGGGTTCGGGGAGATATTGGATCACAGAGATGGGTCTAGGGGCTGGAGGGGGTTACAGAAATGGGAGGAATCTAGGGGCCAGAGGTGGGGGGGGGGGGGTCACAGAGATGTGTTGATGGGGTGTAGGGATCAGAAGAACTCAGATGGGAGGGGTGTAGGGGAAGCCACAGTTGAGGTTCTGGGACAATTGAAAGTTGAGTTCCCCAGGAAGGAATGAGGTCACTTACCAACAAATGAGAAAGACAATACCACAGCAACAAGAACGACGACTGCCACAGTCACTCCTGAAGAGAAATGATATAATTAGAGTGAGTCAACCAGAAACGTACAACATAGACGTGGGATGTCCGTTACCCCAGGTGCCTGCTCCACCATCCACACCCATCCCAGATATACCTTCATCAATACTACAGTCCCACTCACTCTCCATCACCAGTCTTTTGTATTAACAAGTCTATCCATCCCCTTCTTAAATCCCAATAAATTGTTCCCTGAGAGTGGTGATACAGGTGGACAGGATGGTGAAGGTGTTTGGCACATGAGGCTTCGTCATTCGGGGTACTGAGGCCAGGACTTGGGCAGTCATGTTGCAGTTGTACGGGTTGTTAGTGAGCCCAAACTTGGAATATTGTGCTCAGCTTTGGTCAACTTCATATGGGGAAAGTTCCCATGAATTTGGAAAGAGTGCAGGTTGGATCTGAGATGTTGCCGAGGCTCGAGGGACTAAGTTACGGAGTGAGGTTGGGTCTTTATTCTCTGGAGTGTAGGAGGCTGAGGAATGACCTTCTGGAGGTGAAGAAGATTATGAGGGGCTCAGAACTGTGGAATTCATTGCCTCTGGACATATTTACTGGGAAAGCGTACTGAAGGCAGAGATGTGTCTTCTGGTTTAAAACTGCCCCCACAAGAGAGCAATAGGGGAATAGAGTGGAAGAGGGGCTGCAATCCAGTGAGGGAGGAGGGGAGAGGCCACTTACTGTTGGGTGCATTTAACCCCTTCTGAACCAGACACCCTCCAGCCACTCATTTCAAGTCCCAGTTTCAGGATGAGAAACCTCACCTACAGTCCACCCAGCCACACTCTTAGTTGTACCTGATGCATCTCCTCCGTCCGATCCATTTGTCCAGGCAGGCACTGGCTCCAGAGTCGTCACTTGTGTGTTATGTCTGGGGCACTTCATGTTTTTCCATCTTGATGACATGTTTCCTACAGCAAGGTGATCAAAACTGAACACAATAGTCCAATGCTTTGTGCAAGGCTCATGCCCCAATTGCCCATCGGTCTCAATCCTTACTCCAAACCCCCTCCACACAATCTTCCTGACATTTATCCCTTTCCCTCACCCTTCACATTCTCTGGGGCAGCGTATTGACGGTATCATCTTCTAGTAGAAATGACTGACCTCGTTCCTGTAACTCTCTCCTCTCCATTGAAATGATGACAGCCCTACAGTAATCATTACACCACAGGGTTGTCCATTAAGTATCCAATAACCTGCCATACCCCTCAGCTGGAAGATGAACTAATCTTCCAGACTTCCGGATGTTATTCCAGTTTAAACTCTCAACTCTTATTTAGCTTGATTGTTACGAAGTACTAGAAAACATTTTCCAGTAAAACAATTTACAGAAATGCAGTCGGAATCTTTTTCCCAGAGACTTTACAATGAGGTTTTAAAAAGCTTACGGACTTAAAAGCTTTTTTAAGCATATAAAGAGTAAAAGAGTCAAGGGTCGATATAGCACCATTACAAAATGACTCTGGAGATATTGTGATGAGAGACACAGAGATGGCAGAGGAACTGAATGCATATTTTGCATCAGTCTTCACATTGGAAGAGGTCTACAGTATACCAGACATATTGGAAGTTTGTGCAGTGAAAATTACAACTGAGAAGGTGCTCAGGAAGCTTAATGGTCTGAGGGTGGATAAATCTCCTGGACCTGATGGAATGCACCCTCGGGTTCAGAAGGAAGTAGCTGCAGAAATTGCGGAAGCTCTCTTGCAGTGATCTTTCCAGAATCAATAGATTCTGGCATTGTACCGGGTGACCGGAAAATTGCAAATGTTACTCGGCTATTTAAGAAGGGTGGGAGGCAGCAGAAAGGAAACTATAGATCTGTTAGCTTGACATCAGTGGTTGGGAAGTTGTTCCAATTGATTGTTAGGGATGAGATTATGGAATACCTGGAGCCACATGACAAGATAAGCCAAAGCCAGCATGGTTTCCTGAAAGGAAAATCCTGCCTGACAAACCTACGGCAATTCTTTGAGGAAATTACAAGCAGGGTAGACAAAGGAGATGCAGTAGACGTGGTGTACTTGCACTTTCAGAAGGCCTTTGACAAGGTGCCGCACGTGAGGCTGCTTAGCAAGATAAGAGCCCATGGAATTACAGGGAAGTTACTAGCAGGGGTGGAGCATTGGTTGGTCGGCCAAAAACAGAGAGTGGGAATAAAGGGATCCTATTCTGGCTGGCTGCTGATTACCAGTGGAGTTCTACAGGGGTCAGTGTTGGGACCACTGCTTTTTACAATGTACGTCAAAGATTTAGACTATGGTATTAATGGATTTGTGGCTAAATTTGCCGATGATAGAAAGATAGGTGGAGGAGCAGGTAGTGTTGAAGAAACAGTGAGCCTACAGAAAGACTTAGATAGTTTAGGGGAATGGGCAAAGAAGCGGTAAATGAAAGACAATGTTGGAAAGTGTATGGTCCTGCACTTTGGTGGAAGAAATAAATGAGCAGACTATTATTTAGATGGGGAAAGAATTCAAAATGCAGAGATGCAAAGAGACCTGGGAGTCCTTGTACAGGATACCCTAAAGGTTAACCTCCAGGTTGAGTCGGCGGTGAAGAAGGCAAATGCAATGTTGGCATTCATTTCTAGAGGTATAGAATATAGGAGCAGGGATGTGATGTTGAGGCTCTATAAGTCACTCGTGAGACCACACTTGGAGTATTGTGTGCAGATTTGGGCTCCTTATTTTAGAAAGGATAAACTGACATTGGACGTGGTTCAGAGAAGATTCACGAGAATGATTCCAGGAATGAAAGGGTTACCGTGTGAGGAACGTCTGGCAGCTCTTGGGCTGAATTCCCTGGAGTTCAGGAGAATTTGGGGGGGGGGGGGGGGGGAATTTCATAGAAACATTCTGAATGTTAAAAGGCCTGAATAGATTAGGATTGAAGGACGTCCTTTTAGAACAGAGATGTGGAGAAATTACTTTAGTCAGAGGGTGGTAAATCTGTGGAATTTGTTGCCACGGGAGGCTGTGGAGGCCAAGTCATTATGTGTATCTAAGGCAGAGATAGATAGGTTCTTGATTAGCCAGGGCATCAAAGGGTATGGGGAGAAAGCAGGGGAGTGGGGATGACTGAAAGAATTGGATCAGACCATGATTGAATGGCGGAGCAGGCTCGACGGGCTGAATGGCCTATTTCTGCTCCAATATCTTATGATCTTATGGAGATTTGGTTCTACAAGAAGTTTAATTCATAGAGACTTGTAATGAAATTACAAATGCTAGCATCTTTTTGTTCCTGGGGTTGAAATGTAGAAAGGGTGTGCATTTAAGTTGAGAGAGGTCAAGTTCAAAGGACGTGTGCTGAGCCAGTTCTCTTTACAGGAACGCACCGGAGCAAATTTCCAATACATGGAACAGGACACGGCAAATGAATTAGATTATTGACCCATGAGTGGCTGGACTGACTTGCCAGGGTGCTGGTGGAGACAGGTGCAACAGTCATTTGACAGGCTCTTAGACAGAAACATGACTGTTCAGACAATGGAGGGATGTTCATGTGACGTAGGGAGAAGGGGCTTTACACATATGAACATATTTAATAAGTTTAGTACTGCATATTGGGCCGAAAAGCCTGTTCTTGTGCTGTACTGGTTCATGTTATATTTAGATCAGAACACAGGAAACCATGTGCCCCTAACAAAGGGTGTGTAGGGGAAGGGGGAGGTGTGAGGGGGAATATTGTCCAGACAGCAAACCATGGGATAAAGTGGGATTCTGGAATATCAAACCCTCATGGTACATGCCTCTCCCCAGAACTTACGTGGGACCATCTCACAGATCAGAGTGCCAGGTATATGTGAGAAATTCTTCAGGAAGCTGTGGCCATCAACCATCCAGGCCTGGCTGTTGTTTACACAGCAAACTTCATCTCCCTCGCCCCTGATGCACCAATCCTTGAAGGACCCTCGGGAGTTCTCAAGGTTGTGAAAGCGCACGAACTGGTTAGCAGTCAGGGAGCAGGGGCACCTGTAGGAGCTGTTTTTGAAAAGGCAGGAGTAATGCTGACCTGTAGGGAGAACCGTGTTCCTGGTTAATGGGATCGGGGGGGGGGGGTCATCACCCTCACTTCCCCACCTTCCCAAGACACGTTCCCAGCATCAGACACAGAGTGAAGCTCCCTCCACACCGTCCCATCACACACTCCCGGGGTCAGACACAGAGTGAAGCTCCCTCCACACCGTCCCATCACACACTCCCGGGGTCAGACACAGAATGAAGCTCCCTCCACACCATCCCATCACACACTCCCGGGGTCAGACACAGAGTGAATCTCCCTCCACACCGTCCCATCACACACTCCCGGGGTCAGACACAGAGTGAAGCTCCCTCCACACTGTCCCATCACACACTCCCGGGGTCAGACACAGAGTGAAGCTCCCTCCACACCGTCCCATCACACACTCCCGGGGTCAGACACAGAGTGAAGCTCCCTCCACACCGTCCCAACTCACACTCCTGGGGTCAGACACAGAGTGAAGCTCCCTCCACACCGACCCATCACACACTCCCGGGGTCAGACACAGATTGAAGCTCCCTCCACTCCATTCTATCATCAACTCCTGGGGACAGACATGAGTCAGGTTCCCTCCACATCTCAACACATACTTCCAGGGTCAGAGACAGAGTCAATCATTTTCCACACTGTGCCATCACACACACACAGGATCAGACATTGTGTGAAGCTCCCTCTATACCCCGGATGTACTTACCAGGAGCAGATCTGACCATGGACATACAGACTGTGATGCACCTGAGGAGGAAGAAAGGTTAATTTGAAGAGTTAACTCGACAGAATCTGACAGCTGGAACTGTGCAACTAGCTGTACATTCTCCCCCAATGTTTCTGTATGTTCTCTCCCAATGTTCCACCTGCTTTTCAATATTTCTATGGGATATGATTTATGGGCACTTTGAAAACAATGACCTCAGTAGAAACAGTCAATCTGGCGTTGTGTCGAGCAAACTGTGACCTCTGTTCACCATCATGTACAAGATCATAAGATATAGAAGAAGGCCATTTGGCCCATCAAGTCTGATTCACCATTTCACCATGGCTGGTCCAATTCTCCTCTCAGCTGCAAAATCCTGCCTTCTCCCCGTATCCCTTCATGCCCTGACCAGTCAAGAACTGATCGACCTCTGCCTTAAATATACATAAAGACTTGGCCTCCACAGCTGCCTGTGGCAAGGAATTCCACAGATTCACCACCCACTGGCTAAAGAATATGTAAATACTCTGGATGAAAACAAGGATGGGTGATTACATTCACCAAAGGCACAAGGATTGGTGGCATCGTGGATAGTGTAGATTACAACAGATACAGTGAGATACAGATCAGTTACAGAGATGGGCAGAGAAATGGCAGCTGAGGGTTAATTGGGACAAGGGTGAGGTGTTGCTCTTTTTAGGAGGTCAGGCTTAAAGGGACAGGCCGCATTTAAAGACAGGACCATTAACAGTGTTGTGCAGGTGAATCTTTGGTTCCTTGTCTAGATCTCCTTGAAAGTGGCTGCACAAATTGATAAGATGGTAAAGGTGGTGTAGGGCATGCATGTGCTTATTACCAATGATGGATTAGTCCATTTGCATTGTTTAATTGTGTATAACCTACACTCATTTTTGTCTTGCACTGTACTGCTGTTGCAAAACTCTTTTTGCAACATACTGACCTAAACATAAACACCGAGTTCAAGGGTCAGCGAGTTACGTTGCAGATTGATCAAGCCAGTCTGGGGGCTCTGCAGTACTCTGTGTTGCACTTAGTTCTGCTCGCCACGAGGTGGAGCTCGTGTTAAGTTTAGCTGAGAGTGGTGGGTGCCTGCGATGTGCTGCCAGGGATCGTGATGGAGGCAGATACGGTAGAGGTGTGCAAGCGTTAGGCAGACGTCCTCATTGGAGGATGAGGAAGCTTTAGAGTGGGCGCAGAGGTGGTTTACCAGGCTGCTACCTGGAATGCGGAGCGTGTCTTATGAGCGAACTCCGGATTTTCTCTTTGGAGAGAAACAGGATGATAGGTGACTTGATAGAGGAGTACGAGATGATATACCATAGATAGAGACTTTTTCCCTGGGTGGAAACGGGCACAATTTTAAGATAATTGGAGGAATGTTCGGGTGGGGAATATATCAGAGTGCGGTGGGTGCGAGTTATTCGTTGCCAAGGAATAATGGGAGCCGCAGTCACAATTACTGCTCAGGAGTAGCGCCGCCTGGGAATGTGCCTACTTAGCCCTAGCCTGATCACAGAACCGATTACAATGAGAAATTAATCTATTAACCGGTAGGTCTTTGGACTGTGGGAGGACACCGGAGCCTCCGGAAGAAACTAAGCCGCACACACTACTTACAGCCGGCGCCGGGATCGACTCGAACTGTAATGGCGTCGCGCTAACCGCCACGCTACCTGGTCCGTGACCAAGGCACGCGAATGTTAGAAATTGAAGGAAGGGGTTAGATTGAATTTGGAGTGGGTTAAAATCATCATTGATGGCCGAAACGCCTGTAATGTTCCGCGTTGTATGTTCGATCAATGCGCGGCGAGCGGAGGGATATGGACGCAGAAGGATTGAAATTTAATTTGACACTTAATTCGTTCGGTACAACATTCGCGCTAAACTTCTTCTTGTACCGGGCTGTTCTGTGTTTTACCTACTACCGTTCCGCAACGCAACACCTCCCGGTTTTCGTTGGCCCGACCTGTCGTCTCCTTAGTGTCCCACCCCCACCCCCACGTTTCGCTGCGTTCAGCGGTGACCATCTCCCTCTGGGTTATAACCCCCGACCAACGCCCCGCTCCTGCAGACTCGACACCCCAAACCTGGCTCCCGCTTCGGGAGCGCTTTCGGGGCACAATCGCATCCATGAGTCCATGGACATAGGAGCAGAATCGGGCCATTTGCCCAATCGAGTCTGGTCCGCCATTCCATGATGGCTGATTTACTGTCCACCTCAACTCCATTACCCGCTTTCTCCCCGTAACCATTAACGCGATTACTAATTAAATACCCAAGAACCCCCGCTTTAAATGTGTCCCCAAAATGTTCCAAAGTTAGCGGTGGCAATGAATTCCACAGATTCCCTACCCTGTCTACAGAAATACCTCGTTTCTGTTCTATTCGGTGGCTGTGTTCTCTAGCCGTAAACTCCCCCACTGCCGCCTCTTCTTTCTACCCCTCCACCCTCGTCAACACGATTCATAGCACCGACCTCGTCTACAACTCCAAATCCCGCTAACTTCACCGAACCGTTCGGTTATCGGTTCCCCTCCCTCTCAGCGGCGGGGCTTCGTAAGTCCCGGGACCCGCACCCGAGTACATACCAGGCTAGAACAACTCGGTTCCTCATCTTGAATCGAACAGACAATGGGCTTGGAGCGCAACGGACGGTGTTTTACTTCACCCTGCCTCCGCGCACACCGCTGCTTATGGGCGTGATTTCCTGTATCCTTGGACAGGGTGTGATGTTTTCCTTCGCCCTATCTCCGCGCACACACTATGGGCGTGATTTCGTGTATCCTTGGGCTCCGATTGGACAGAAGCAACGGGAGTGTGCAGCCCGTTACCGTTCACGGCGGGCGGCAAAAGTCGGGACACGCGCACTTGAGATTATTCGGGATTTCACGAATTGCTTTTGCCCGCGTTTTCTTTTCTGAACAAAGTCAAAGGCAGGCACGCGCACAGCCAGTCAATGTTTAAATATTTACAAATTATACATGTTGCGCTCACAAAATGTACCGTTCACAAATTCTAAATTATACACATGTCGCTTGTAAAAATAGTGGGGTTCGCAAATTAAGCATGCGATATACTCACATTGTACATCGGTCAAATGATACCTGTACCTTTCACAAGTTGTGGCGTTCAGAAATAATACGTATTATCTGTACGTGTATATACGTGTATTACAATTAATAGCATATAAAGGAAGATTTTACAAATTAGAGCATCCGTGTACCTTTCACAATTAAACCTTTCAGCGCTTGTGGCCTTCACAAAGAATTCATGTAACTTTCATAAACAGCAACTTTCGCGAAGTATACCTGTAGCTTTCAAAGATCGTTGCGCTCCGAATTTGTAGTATTGTTAAGTTGTACACGTAGCTTTCAAAATTTATATATGTAACTTTATAAACCATAGCATTCACAAATTATACACGTGGCTTTCAAAAACTACGAAATCAGAAGTAAAAACGTTATATTTCACAAATTTTAGCATTCATGAAGTATAAAGATACGTTTCACAAACGGCGGTCATCGCACATTTTAACATTTAAAATTAAGTAATTTACATGAATGCAACTTTCACAAATGTTAACCTTCAGAATTTATGTGTACATGTTAAGAAAGTAGTATTCACAAATTACACATGCAGCCTCCACATACTGTTGCGTTCAAAACTATATATTAGATTTCACAAAATATACCCGTCACAAAGAAAACCTGCAGTTTTCACATATTGCATTATGCATAATTTTTAGAATTTTAAAGCTATCCATGTAATTTACATAAATTGAAACTTTCATTAATTGTGATGATAAGAAATCGCAGCGTTCACAAATTCTACAGTTCATGTAGAAATTATAATGAAACTTTCACAAATTCAATCTTCAATATGTTTACAATTAAACCATTCAGAAATTGTACGATTGAGTACTTACACACGTAATTTTCGTAAACTGCAACTTCACAAATGATACCAGTAGTACCACTTGTGATTAGAAATCGCAGCGTTTCACATTTACATTTCAGAAAATACAACTGTAACTTATTCAAACTGTAGCCATCCCAAATGAATAGGTAACTTTCGAAAACCGAAGCCTTCAAAAGATACAGAAGAAACTTCCGCAAAATGTTGTTTTCACAAATTGTAGAGTTCAAAATTCTACATGTATCTTTTCCAAATTGTAAAGTTCACGAAATATATGTGTGGCTTTCACAAACTGTCGGTTTCACAAATTAAGCATGAGGCTTTCACAAACTGTTACCTTCACAATTTATATGGATACATTTAAAATTTGTACTATTCACAAAATATATACATAGACTTTACAAATCGTAGCCATCACAAATTGTACACGTAGTTTCGCATATTTTAGCATTCACCAAGTGCACATCTCATTTTCATTTTCAATCTTTTTTTGTTGATTTCCCAGTGAAGAAAAAATTACAAATCAGAGAAGTTTTAACAAACAGATAATACAAAAGACGTAGAAACAGCAAAAAAAAACGTATATATTGTCAAAGTCAATTTAGTATTACGCTGTTGGATATATTATATACACAAGAAACCACAACTTCTCTTGACAAATCGTAAAAAAAAAGATTGGAAATTTTATTGTATAAGAAGAAAAAAAACCGCTAAACTAAACTAAAACAAAAAAAAAGAAAGATTTTAGGATAAAATTAGAAGAAAACATCCTTCCATTCACCTCCGAATCTTCGCGGATATGGAATTTTTTTTCCTTATAATAAACAAACAAACAAACAAATAAATAAATAAATAGATAAATCATATGAAAATATTGAATAAAGGGTCGTCAGACTTGCTCAAAATTAAAAGATGTATCAAACGTCCGGCTTGTAATTTTCTCCAAACTTAAACATGACATAATAGAGGAGAGCCAGTTAAAAACAGCAGGTGGATTAGAATCTTTCCAGTGTAAGGAGATAGCTCTCCTAGCCAGTAAAGTTGAAAAGGCTATCACATGATGACCAGAAGCAGGAACTCTACCTGTTTCCTCTGGAATAATCCCAAAGATTGTCGTAAGTGAATTGGGTTGTAAATCCAAACCTAAAACTTTTGATAATATTCTAAACACATTCCTCCAAAAATTATTTAAGTTTATACCAGACCAAAACATATGAGTTAGAGTAGCCACGTCAGCGTTGCATCTGTCACAAATAGGGCTTATATTAGAAAAAATATGCGCCAATTTATCTTTTGACATATGGGCCCTGTATACTATCTTAATCTGAATTAAAGAATGACGTGCACCAATAGATGAATTATTAATGTTACGGATTCAGGCAACAATAAATATATGTGAGTTAGGCAAGGGTTTTCATAACAAATAATACGTTTATTAAACACTGAAAACAAACCTCCCAAAAGTAAACAAACACTAACGTAACCGGAACTCGGCTGCTGTGCGGCAGCTTGAACAGTTCTTAAAGCGATGTTGCAAAAAACAGTTCTTTAAAGTGGTATTGCCAAAAGTTCAAAATGCTCACAGTCCATTTAAAAGGAGAGACTTTTTAAGACGATTTAAATTCTCTTTCACGTTGTTTTTCTTCAGTTTCCAAAGTCGAACTCTTCCTACGAAGAATTTTATGAAACGTAAGGGCTTAAAGGCACTGACCTTTCCTTTATCACCATTCTAAATCCTTTCTGGTCATCCCAGGGGTTAACACGAGAATAGTCAACGAAACCCTTCCGAATAAGGATCAAACAAGGTCGAACCCGTTTCACCGTCGAAAACGATTCTCCTCGATCTTTAACTCTCGAACTCCGATATTCACTCTCAACTAGCAGTATTGTAAAGAAACTGCTGGCAATGACCTTTTAAACTTTAGGCATTAGATAAAACTTCATCTTTCAACTAAACTGCGTCATCACATTAAATCACGCAGTGGCATGGTCAACATGGCAAATCCAGCCACGAACTGCTCCTCCTCACAGGGAGGTATCCTCCTTTTATACCCTGTAAAAACAACTGTCACATGATCTCTACTGGCGGGAAAATGACGTCACTCCACCATCACAAGACCATTACCTCAAGTCCAGTATAGCTTCAACCCCAGTCACGGGACAAGGGTACCACTGTCACGTGTCACGGGTACGTAACATTAACTAGATAATAAATTTTACTCCATTGATCATCTGAAAGTGAATGTTGAAGTTCTATTTCCCAGGTGCGTTTAACCTTATCATTAAGCGACATGCGAGCATTCAATAACGGTTTATAAATGATAGCAATTAATCGTTTTTGAAATGGTTTGAGCTGAAAAATAGCATAAACCAAATTTAATGGCTAAGCCAAGGGGTAATATGATTTTAAAAAATCACGTTAAAAATTCCTAATTTGTAAATATCTTAAAAATGTGTATCATATTTATCCATTAACTGCGAAAAAGACATTAAACAATCCTGTACAAAAAAATCTAAAAACGTTTTTATTCCCTTAGTTTTCCATGTTAAAAAAGCCTTATCCAGAGTTGATGGTTTAAAAAAAAATTAGAATAGATATTACTAGAGAATAAATTATTAGAGAGTAGAAAATTATTTGATTCAAAAAATCTACGAAACTGAAACCAGACTTTTAAAGTACGTTGTAACGATAGGATTGAAACCTTGTCTACCTATAATGGAGAATGAAAAAGGAAGGGGAGCTCCTAATAAAGAAGCTAAAGAAAACCCCGTTACTGAATTTTCCTCCAAATGTAACCATGGAGGGCGATCCTGGTTATCTATATCATAAATCCAAAAAATAATATAACGAATATTAATTGCCCAATAATAAAATCTAAAGTTTAGTAAGACCAGTCCGCCATCTTTTTTCGATTTTTACAATAAAAGTTCATTCACTCGAAAGCTTTTATTATTCCAAATGTAAGACAAAATCATAGAATCTATTTTATCAAAAATTATTTTCGGAACAAAGGAAGAAATTGATTGAAATGTATATAAAAATTTCGGTAAAATAACCATTTTTATAGCATTTATTCGACCTATCAATGACATCGACATAGGCGACCATTTAGAAAGCGCTTGCTGAATATATTCAATTAGAGGGGGAAAATTATACTTATATAGGTCTTTAAAATTTTTAGTTATTTTAATACCAAGATAAGTGAAATAGTTTTTAGCATTAAAAGGTATTTGATCATAATAATCAGAATAGTTATTAATAGGAAGTAGTTCACATTTATGTAACTTAAGTTTATATCCAGAGAAAGTACTAAATTCCGTAAACATAGACAACATAGAAGGAATAGATTTCCTAGGGTCTGAAATGTAAAGTAATAAATCATCTACAAATAACGAAACCTTATGTAATTTATCCCCTCTTTTAATACCCTGCACAGAATTAGAATCCTTAAGAGCGAAAGCAAATGGTTCCAAAACCAAATTAAATAATACAGGACTAAAAGAACAACCCTGACGGGTTCCTCTCTATAATCTAAAATAAGGAGATTTTCGATTATTAGTTATAACCGCAGCCACCGGAGCATGATAAATCAATTTAATCCAGGAAATAAATCCCAATTCTAGAATCAATTCTAGAATACTTATAAAAAGAAAAAATCTTTGTCGTTAGGGTGTTTATATCTCCAGATATCGACCAGGCCATATTCTAGTAAAAAAGAATAAATACAGGCCGCCTCTTTATTAGGAAGCGACGGATTGGTTGATGACCTGTCAATCGCCGGGTTCAAACAACAATTAAAGTCACCGCCCATGATCAATTTATATTCATTCAACGTCGGCAGCTCAGAAAAAAAGCATCTTAAAAAAATCGGAATTATCTACCTTAGGTGCGTATACACACACCAGAACTACCATAATAAACCAGTAACAATTAAATATCTTCCGATCGAATCAGTAGTAGTATTAAAGTGTACAAAAGGGATTTTGGAGTTAGCAAAGATAGATACACCTCTACTTTTATTAGTCGACAACGAATGAAATAAAGGTTTTCCCCAAAATTTGAAAAACCTGTCCTCATCCTGTTTCCGTATATGATTTTCCTGCGCAAAATTAGTATCTACGTTAAGTGTTTTTAATTTCTTTAAAATATTTTTACGCTTAATAGGATGGTTCACTCCGTTCAGATTTATAAAAGAAACTACTACACAAGCACAGATTGATCCAAAATGCACGGGTAAAACTAGAAAGAGGGAGTCAGCGGGAGACGCTCATGGAGTGAGTACTGTTTCAGATCCGCTCCATAACCTTTACTTTTTCTAACCTTTGATCACCCCTATTCAACTTATTGTTACCTACACCAAAAGATTTTTGCTACTTTCTCGGGCTTATCGTTAAGATTTTATTGTGAATTTTGGAAGATATGCAAACAGAAATGGCTCTTAGATCCAAAGGACGAGAACCGGGGCGAAACCCGAACGGTAATGGAAAGAAGCTAGCTCAACCGCAACGCACTGAGTTAACTTATGAACTGCTTATGGAGGTTTTGGATAAAAAATTTGAGGAACAACATCAGGCTTTTCAACGAGATATAAAGGCTTTTCAAGATTATATGGTTAAGACGGATTCAGTAATTAACCAGCAGCAAGCGCTTATCGCGTCTCTGCAACATGAAGCGCGGAAACGAGATATGACAATTGAAAAATTGCAACAGGATTTAATTTCGACCATTAAACTGGTGGAGACACTTGAAGCCAAGAGTGTCGATTTGGAGAATCGGTCCAGAAGACAGAACCTACGCATACTTGGTCTCCCAGACGGCATAGAAAAAGGCGATCCTTCGAAATACTTTGCTCAATTTCTAAAAGATGCGTTTCCGTCGGTTTTTCCAGAAAACCCCCCGGTACTTGACCGAGCACATAGAATTTGGAGTCGTTCACCGACGGTTTCAGATAAGTCCCCGGTGGTAATCGTCCGGTTTCATTACGTACACGACAAAGAACAACTCATTCGTGAAGCTCGAAGGGCTGGGATGATTAAATTTCATGATTATTGTTTTCGTTTGGTGGAAGATTTTAGCCCAGAAGTTATGAAAAAAAGGCTGCTTTTTAAACCTCTGATGTCTGAATGTTATGAGAAAAATCTAAAACCTGCGCTCTTATACCCGGCGAAGCTCAGGATTTCCCCCCCGAATGCTCCGCGTAAAGTATTTATGTCTACCTTCGAAGCGAAAAAGTATTTGGAGGAGAACTTCCCTACTGATACAGTTACTACTCTCCATTAAATGAGTGATTCTGATCGTGAAAGATGGTTTTCGATTCCTTAAACCAGGGTTAGTCTCTGGTTATTGGTGTAGGTTTATCCTATACTTCATATTTAAGTTAAAGTGTGTTTTCGTTATATTAATCGCTTTGTCTTATACACTTTAACTACTATACTATATTCTTGTCTATTATTTTTGTTCCCTTGAAGGTATATTTTTAACCTTTCGAAGTGAATTTTTTGTTTAATATCAAGATAATGGTTTTTTGCAAAGTATTGGTTTTGTTTAAGATGGCGTTATTGTTTCTTTTTTTCGTCTTCTTCCTATAATGCATGGCTTATCATAGTTTAAATACTTCTTGATTTGTTTGGGTTATAACCCGATTTATAAACTTTTAGTGATTATATTCCCTTTTTCTTTACAACTCAGCATATTAAGAAGCGTAGTTTTTAGTACTGCGATCATAATTCTTAAAGTTCGGGTGGTTTTTTTTATATATCCTTTAAACACGGAGTGGTCTGCCGCTGATATGGGGGTAGAGTTAGTCTCATTTTTTCTTTTTTCTAGCCATATTTTGGCTTTTTTTCTTTTTCATGTGGGGGTGGGGGTTGGTCTGTTTTCCTTTTTAATTTTTCTCTTATCAATTTGTTTTAGTTTTTTTACTTGGGCTGTTCTTGAACTACAAATATGTCTACGATGTCGTCACTTCCGGGTCCGCTCTTTATTTTTGTTCCTCTTCCGGGTGCATGAGTTTAATAACATGGTTAACCCTTTATATACCAAAGGGATGACTTTAGAAACATGGCTCAAACCATTAACTTTGTGTCTTGGAATACTAATGGATTAAACCATCCGATTAAACGAAAGAAGATTTTCAAAGTATTCCAAAGACTTAATGCTCATATCATTTTTGTACAAGAAACTCATGTGAGGAAGGAGGACAAATATCGCTTTTTTAGGTCTTGGCGGGGTCAACAGTATCATTCGAATTCGAATGCCAAAGTTAAGGGAGTTTCAATTTTTATTGACTCCTCTATTGCATTTGTTCAACATGATATCCTTTCGGATCCGAATGGTAGATTTTTGTTAATTACGGGTTTACTCGGTAATAAAAAGGTTGCTATGGTTAATGTTTATGCCCCGAATGTGGATTGTCCTGATTTCTTTAAGTCCTTATTTACTTCTTTACCTAATTTAAATGAATATAAGTTAATAATGGGTGGTGACTTTCATTGTTGTCCAATTCCTTTGATGGACAAATCTACACCTATTCAGACTCTACCCAATAAGTCGGCCACTTGTATTAACTCCTTTTTGACTGATAATGGAGTTTTTGATATTTGGAGATTTCGTCATCCTAATGACAAAGAGTTTTCTTATTTCTCACATGTTTATCACTCCTATTCGAGAATTGATTATTTTTTTATTGACTCTTGTTTTATTCCATTGGTAATTGGTTGTAATTATGATATTATAGCTATTTCCGACCATGCTCCATTAAAACTTTCTATTAATTTTACGGATACAGCTTTAAGTGCTAGACAATGGCGATTTGACTCTACCTTATTGCAAGAGCCGGACTTTATTAAATTTATGAAGGAACAGATCGATTTCTTCTTTTCAACTAATTCCACGGAGGATATCTCTTGTGGAATACTTTGGGACACTTTTAAAGCGTATATACGTGGACAGATTATCTCTTATTCTGCTGGTCTGAGAAAACACATTAAGAAGGAAACTCTTTTATTGGTTGATAAAATTAAAGAGATTGACAAGAAATATTCGACTACTCCTAGCAAGGAGCTTTACAAACAAAGGGTTGAACTTCAAATGGAACATAGTTTATTACTCACATCTCCGATTGAAAATCAATTAATGAAAACCAGATCTGATTTTTATATACATAGTGATAAATCGGGAAAACTGTTAGCTAGTCAGCTGAAGAATGTTTCAGTTAAACGTCAAATCACTATGGTTCGTCAGCAGAATGGGGATTTGACAGTTAACCATGATGAGATAAATAAGTCTTTTCAAGACTTTTATACCTCCCTGTATCAATCTGAATTCCCTCAGGATCATAATACCATGTGTGATTTTCTTGGGAAATTGAATTCTCCAAAACTATCATCTGATGATCTTTCAGTAATAGATACTCCGTTTACGGATGCGGAAATTAAAGGGGTCATTTCCTCAATGAATTCTGGGAAAGCACCAGGTCCAGATGGGTACACAGTAGAATTTTTTAAATGTTTTTCTGCTACTCTATCTCCTTGGCTATGCAAGGTTTTTGAAGAAGCAATTAGATTGGGGAATTTGCCTCAATCTTTTTATAGAGCTTCCATTTCCTTAATACTGAAGAAAGATAAAGACCCTACTGATTGTGCATCTTATAGACCAATATCTTTATTGAATGTGGATTCTAAGATTTTTTCCAAGTTACTGGCTTCCAGGCTGGAGAAGGTACTACCCCAAATTATTTCGGAAGACCAAACCGGTTTTATTAAAAATCGCTATTCTTTTTTCAATGTTAGGAGATTATTGAATATTGTTTATACTCCTTCACACAATACTTCAGAATGTGTTATTTCATTAGATGTGGAGAAAGCATTTGATAGAGTTGAATGGCCTTACTTATTTTATGTGCTGGAGAAGTTTAATTTCAGTCCGACCTTTATTTCTTGGATTAAACTGATATATCAAACTCCAGTACCCTCGGTGTTTACTAATAATCAAAGATCTCCATTTTTTCGTTTATTTCGGGGCACTAGACAAGGTTGTCCTCTTAGTCCATTACTATTTAACATCACTTTAGAACCTTTGGCAATTGCCATCAGAGAATCACAGGATATTTTGGGTATTAATCGTGGAACAGATATTCATAAGGTATCTTTATATGCAGATGATTTATTATTATTCATCTCTAACCCTGAGAAATCTATTCCAGCAGTCTTATCATTGTTGGCTCAATTTAGTGAGTTTTCTGGGTATAAGTTAAATATTAATAAGAGTGAATTGTTTCCTTTGAATAGACAGGTCCCAAACTATGGTATTTTACCGTTTAAATTAGTTAAAGACTCTTTTACTTACTTAGGGATTAAAATTACAAAAAACCATAAAGAATTATTTAGGTTTAATTTTCTACCCTTAATTGATCAGATTAAAGGCTTGTTTACTAAGTGGTCACCATTATCTTTGGCTCTAATAGGTAGGATTAATGCTATTAAGATGGTTATTTTACCTAAATTTTTATATATTTTTCAAGCGGTACCAATTTTTATTCCAAAATCCTTTTTCACTAATGTTGATTCAAAAATTTCCTCATATATATGGCAGAATAAAAATCCCAGGTTAGGTAAAATATACTTACAGAAGACAAGGAAGGATGGTGGGTTGGCATTACCCAATTTCAGATTTTACTATTGGGCAGTTAATATTAGATGTTTGATATGTTGGTTGAAAGAATGGGATGGTCCGTTTGGCCCTCATTGGGTGAGTTTGGAAACTAAATTGGTATCTGCTTATGCTCTGGGTTCTATTTTAGGGACATCTCTCCCTTTTGCTCTTTCTAAATTGCCGAATCGAATCGACAACCCGATAGTTAAATATACCTTATGTATATGGTTTCAATTTTGGAAATTTTTCGGGTTGACTCAATTCGTGTTAAATAGTCCTATTGTATCTAATTGTTTTTTCCACCCCTCAATTATAGATCAAGCTTTTTTGGCTTGGAAAACTAAGGGATTATTAAGATTTTCTGACTTATTTTTGGACAACTGTTTTATGTCTTTTGAGCAATTAGCAAATAAATATAATTTGCCTAGATTTCATTTTTTTAGATACTTACAGGTTAGGCATTTTTTAAGTACGGTACTTCCTTCATTCCCAAATATTGTGTCTTCAGATATTTTGGAGAGTTTGTTTGAATTAAACCCTTTTCAAAAAGGGCTTATATCAAAACTTTATAATATAATTAAGAAGATACGTTCAGTGCCCTTTGATAAGACCAAAAATGATTGGGAAAGAGAGCTTAATCTTATTATTCCTATTGAGAATTGGGATAGAATTCTTCAATTAGTTAATACATCATCTATATGTGCCAAACATTCATTAATACAATTTAAGGTTGTGCATAGGGCCCATATGTCCAAGGATAAATTAGCTCATTTTTATTCTCATATAAACCCTATTTGTGACAGATGTCAATCAGAAATCGCGTCTTTAACTCATATGTTTTGGTCATGTCCGATTTTGGAAAAATATTGGAAAGATATTTTTGGTATTATTTCGGCGGTACTGAACATTGACTTACAACCCCATCCTATTACCGCAATTTTTGGTTTAACGATGATGGGCTCACTTCACTTATCTCCTTCCACCTGTCGAATGATTGCTTTTCTCACTTTGATGGCTAGACGATCTATTTTGTTGAATTGGAAGGAAATTAATCCTCCCACGGTATTTCATTGGCTTTCTCAAACTATGTTATGTCTAAATTTAGAAAAAATTAGAAGTGCTGTATTTGATACTTCTATTAAATTTGAAAAGATATGGAGACCATTTATTCAATATTTTCATATGATGTAATGGCCCTGTGCCAGGCTTATTGGTTTTTTCAGCTTTAATCGTACGTATGTTGAGAGGATCGGAGTTGACGACATTGATGTTTATGTATGCTTGTGAGATACTATCAACAGCCCTTTTTATTCTTCTCTTTTTTTTTAGTTTTCTTTAGTTTTTTCTTCCTTTTTTTCTTAGATATTAGATTAGTAGATTAGTTAACTTTCATATATAGATTTACTATTTTTTCCTCTTTTTTATATTATATATTATGGAATATCTAGACTTACCTTGTTCATATATACACTATATGGTTTATGTTTTGGGAAAGCTTACTTATACTGTATTCATTGTTTATGTATTCCTTCATGTGTAATGGGAGTTTATATGTTTGTAATCCATTATTAATATTTTAATTGTATTTTGTTCATAATATTTTTAATACTAATAAAAAGATTAAAAGAGAGAGAAAACTAGAAAGAGTGACGTATTTGCGGAAAAGAATCCATCAAAAGAACCGCCCAATCGAGAAAAAAACCTGTTCTAATAGCCCCCGCAAAGTAAGAAAGACAGCAACCAATAGACTGGCCACATGTTAAACTAATAACCCTTGACCCTATCCTCCATTTTGCAGCTACGTATATTAAATTTAAAATATTAATCCCACCCAAAATAGCCATAATAAAAGGAACAGATTTCAAATATTACAATGTTATGTCCAACAATAGTAAAAACATAATTAGCGACTGTCACCGTAAATTCGTCTAAAGTATATTAATCACATATTCAAAGAAAAATAAATCCAAGCAAATAGAGTACTTTCTCTCAAGAAAAGAAAGAAAAAAATGAGTATATATAAAAAACAAACCTAAAACTATATTAGTATTGCGACAAACAAAAGAAATAAAAAGATTAATACACAGCAGGTCCTGTGCGGACCATTAGAGTATAATACTATAAGGGTTCCGTTATGTATCTACTAATTATTAATAGGCAAAAAAAGTTTAATCAGCCACGTCCCATACCAAAGACTTAAAAAGCATAGAATTAACTTAACTCAGGATATCTATAAACATCTCATACATCAGAATTACCTATTCAGTAATCGGCTTAACTTTAAGATTTTTTATTGTGAGAGGTAATTACGTTATTAAGATGTGCAGTGACCCGAAGGAGTTAAACATTGAGCTTCTGCTAAACTGCTAACGCAAGGATGACTAAGAGGGGAGGGGGGGGTAGTCGCTAAAGCTGCAAATGTGTAACCATGGAGACTGTGAAATAAGCTACTGATAATAACATGGAGGATGTATAGGTGGACTGTAGGTTGTAAAAGAAAGACAACTCCAAATATGGAATGGAAAAGTACTAAGCTCAAGAATGTGCACTTCCTGGCTCTTCTGAGCTGGTAGGGGAGGAGTTGAGAGAGACATATAAAAGTTGGAACTGTGTAAGGCTCGGGGTCCTTTTTTAAAGGCACCCAGCTCTGCAGACTTGTTCTAATAAACTTTGTTTCCTTGAATTTGTCCTTTGCCATTATTCAGGGGCAGGACGTTTCTGACATTTATGTACTCCCATCCCTCCTGGTGAGAGTAGATTCTCAGTGACTGAGACCCTGCAGGAAAAACTATCAGCCGTGCTGGGTACCGAAGAGAGGGTTGTAAATTTAATTTATACATTTCACTCATGACTTCTCGGTATTTCCTTCTTTCAGCAAAGATCTCAGGGGGATAATCTTTGACTATACGAATTTCTGTCAATTTAAAGATTATCTTTCACTTTTTTCTGGCTTCTCAAAGTATGGCTTTTTTGGTTGTATAATAATGCAGACTAAGTACAATTGTTCGAGGATGTAAACACCGAGAAAATAGAATTCTATGGACTCTGTTAATTAAAGGGCTAGCTTCCAGGGTCTCACTAAAAAGTGTGTTCAACATATCTGAGAAGAATTTTAACAAATCACCAGCTTCAGTATTTTCAGGCAGTCCCAGAATACGCAGATTCCTCCGACGCCCTCTACTATCTAAATCAACCATTGTTTTCGTCGTTTTAGATAGTTCCGAGGTAATTTCATTGATTTTCTTTTCCATCGAAGACATCTTCACTCCTTGTTCTTTAATAGTTTGCCTGAATTGATCATGTTCGTTCTAGATTCGATTTGTAGTCTGCTTAAGCGTCTGAAGTTGAAAGTCCAAATTCTTCAGAGAATCTGGCACACTAAAGATAGATTTTTCAAGCTTCCCGTTGGTGTCCGTCAGCTTATCAATCAGTGTTAAGCGATCCGAATTCTGACATCATGTCTTGTATTGAAGAAAATATTCCTGCTAAAGTAACAGGTTCCTCCGCTTTCTTTATTTATTCAGTTTGCTCCGTTTCAGGAAAAGTCTTGCCGCTTCCCAGTTCAATACCAGATCGACTTCTTTCGGCCACCGTAATTAAATCGTAAACCCTTCATCAAACGTAAAAGGAATCTGTCAGTGGGATATAAAGTAAAAAGAAAAGTGGAGCCGCTGTAAATTGAGACTTACTCCATGAACTGCAAAATGGCAGATCACCAAGTGCACATCTACATTTCACAAACTGTAGAGAACATAAATACGAATATTCGAAAATTCGTAAATTATACTGTAGTTTTCAAAACCTGTTACGTTCAGAAATTGTAACATACATAATTTATTCATGCTGCTTTCAAAAATTATGCAGTTTACAAATTATATATGTAATTTACTGTTTAATTTTTACAAACTTCAGAAATTATATGTGTAGGTTTCAAAAATTGTAGCATTTAGAAGTTAAACATGAAACTTTCAAAAAAATATAGCACTGACAAATTGCATATTAGATTTCACCAATAAAAGCATTCACAGAGTATACATGTACTTTTCGCATATTGCAGTATGCACACTTTAGAATTTAGAAGTTATATATGTAATTCTATAAATTGTAGCTTTCACAAATTGTGACGATGAGAAGTTGTAGTATTCACTAATCATACGTGAACTTTTCACAGATTCTACAGTTCACAAATTCTACCTGTAGCTTTCACAAACTATAATGTTTAGAAAGGATAACGAAGCTTTTGCAAATTCTAACATTCAAAATTTATATATATATACAAACCATTCAAAAATTGTAATATTCACTACATATATATGTTTTTCATAAACTGTTAACGTTCACAAATACACCTGTCAAACATTGCGATAAGTAGTTGTAGTGTTCATGATTTTAACACATGAAATATATATGTAATTTTCATAAATTGTAGCCTTCTCTAATTGTAGCGTTCACAAATTGTACACGTAGGTTCGATAAATGGTAACTTTTACAATCTTATACGTACTTTTCACAAATTGTAACCTTCACAATTTATATGTGTACATTTAAAAACGTAGCCATCACAAATTGTACATGTAGTTTCCCACATTTCAGCATTCACCAAGTACACATCTACATTTCACAACGAGTAGAGAACAGAAAATGTGTCATTCACGGATTAAACATGTAACTTTCATAATTATACTGTAGCTTTCAAAATCTGATCGTTCAGTTATACATCATGTTTCACAAATTGTAGAATTAACAAAGTATACATGTACCTTTCACAAACTGCACTGCGCCTAAATGTTAGCATTTAAAATTTATATGTTATTTACATAGATTGTAACCTTCACAATTTACAATGTTACACTTAAAAATAGCAGTATTTGTAAATCATATAACGAGCCGTCACATATTATAGCGTTCACAAATTATATAGTTTAGTTTCATCAATTCTAACAGGCTCGAACATAAATGCATACAGGCTTGAGCATACCTTTAGTTTTCAAATCTGTTGTGTTCCCATATTGTATCATTCACAAGTTATACCCATAGCTTTGAAAAACCGTACAGGTCAATTATATATGTAATTTTTACCAACTATATCCTTCAAAAATTGTAGCTTTCAAAGTTTTACATGAACCTTTCAAAAATGTAACACTCACAAATTATATATTAGCTTTTACCAATTTTAGTTTCTGCAACGTATGCATGTACTGATCACGTATTGCAGTCTCCACACATTTTAAATTACATGTGTAATTTGCATAAATTGTAACCTTCATAAAATCTGATAATGAGATATTGTAGCATTCACAAATTATGCGTGAAGTTTTCACAAATTCTACAGTTCACAAATTATACCAGTAGTTTTCACAAACTTAACACGTAAAAATTCTATCATTCAAAATTTATATACATATATAAACCATTCAGAAATTGTAATATTTAGTACCTATACATTTAATTTTCATAAACTAACTTCACAAATGATACCAGTAGTTTTCAAAAATTATGATCAGAAATTGTAGCATTTATAAATTGTACATGTAAACCACAAATTATTGTCACTGATAAATTATACATCTAAATTTAACAAATTATAATGTTCGTGAATTGTACATGTAGCATTCAAAAATGGTAATATTTAGAAACGATACGTGTAGCTTTAACAAATCTTAAACTTCAATATTAACATATTATTATCTTACACAAATTGTAATATTCACTAATTGTACATGCAACTTTCATTAACGGAAACTTTCACAAATGATACCAGTAGCTTAGAAAAATGGTGATCAAAATTAAACGTTTCATAAATTATAGATATAGCTTCAAAAACTATAGTCTTTAGAAATTATTTAAGTAGCGTTCAGAAATTATACACACAGATTTCACAAATGGTAACTTCTAAATTTTATACATCTACCTTTCACAAATTGTCGTATTAACAAATTATGCACGCAGGCTTCAGAAAGTGTAGCACTCGCAAATAATACCTGTATCTTCCACAATGTGAACTATTGGTGTGAATTTCATAAATAGTAACATTCAGAAATTGCAGCGCTCACAAATGCTCCATGCAGTTTTCACAAAGGGTAATCTTCACAATTTCTATATGAGGCTTTCACAGAGGGTAGCGTTAACAAATTAAGCAGGTAAATTTCATCAGTTCTAACTCTTACAAATTATCCCTGTTGCATTCAGAAATTGTAGCGTTCAACTAATATTTCCTTCACAAACTGTAGCCCTCACAAATTCACCGGCGTTCATAAATTGTCGTATTGAGGAGTTATAGATGAAGTTTGCTCACATTTTACTTTTATAAATTGAGGCTCTCGCAAAATCTACATCTGGATTTCAAAACCTATCACATTGGCAACTTATACAGACAGCTTTCAGTGATCCTAATGTTCACGAATTATACGTGTAGAATCCTTACATTCTGACATCCACAAATCATTCCTGTAGTTTTCAAAAATGCTACATTTCACAAAATAGTTTCGTAATTTTTACAGATTCCTCGAACTATACACGCAGCTTTCAAAAACTGTAGCCTTCAAACGATATACCTGAGACTTCCACAAAACGTTGTTTTCACAAATTGCTCACAAAATATATACGTCGCTTCTACAAACTGTACAAACAGATGTTTGGGCGGGGAATTTAACAGAGGTACGAATCTTACGCAGAGTGTGATGGGTGCGAGTTATTCGTTGCCAAGGATTTGTGGAGACGCAGACACAATTTTTTAAACGCCCTTCTTGCTCAGGAGTAGCGCCGCCTGGGAATGTGCCTACTTAGCCCTGGCCTAGTCACAGAACCGATTACAATCTCAAATTAATCTACTATGTTTGCCACCCTCTGACTAAAGCAATTTCTCCCCACCTCTGTTGTAAATGAACCGCCTTCAATCCTGAAGTCGTGCCCTCTTGTCCTATAATTCCCCCACCATAAGAAGTAACTTTGCCATATCTAATCTTTTCAGCCCTTTTAACATTCGGACTGCTTCTATGAGATTCCCCCCTCCAGCGAATACAGCTCAAGATCTGCCAGACGTTGTGAAAGAAATTAATCCCACAGATTCCTCATCTCTGTTCTATTCTGTGGCTGTGCCCTCTGGTCCCTCCCACTGCCCCCTCCTCATCGTGCACCTCCTCTCTCGCCAACACGCCTCATAGCACCGGCCTCGACAACCTCCAAATCCCGCCAACCACTGAACCGTTCGGTTATCGGTTCCCCTCCCTCTCAGCGGCGGGGCATCGTAAGTCCCGGGACCCGTACCCCAGTTCACACCGTGCTGGGACGATTTAGTGCTCGGCCCCACATCATGAGTCCGACGGAGACAACGGGAAACGTGGTTTGGAGCGGGACCTGTTGTGTTTGCGCCCCGTCAACACACATAAATCCTTCGGCTACAATTGGACTGAAGCAACGGAAGAGCCTTCGTCCGTTAGCCCTGCCTTCACGGGCAGGCGGCCAGACCTGGGACGCGCACACAGCTAGATTATTCGGAATTTCATGAATTCCTATTGCCCGCATTGTCTGCCTTCAGCACGCTCACAGCCAGTCAATGTTTAAATATTTACAAATTATACCGATTGCGCACACAAAATTGTACCGGCCACAAATTCTACAGGTATCTTGTACCAGTTGCGGCATTCACGTTATACACATGTCGCTTGTGAAAATAGTGGGGTTCGCAAATTAAACATGCAACGTGCTCATCGGTCAAATGATACTTGTACCTTTCACAATTTGTAGCGTTCAGAAATGACACGTGTATTATCTACAAATTGTACAGTGAATGGCTTAGAAAGGAAGATTTCACCAATTGTGGCACACGTGTGCCCTTCAGCGTTCGTAGCCTTCACAAAGAGTACAGGTAACTTTCATAAACAGTAACGTTCGCAAATTATACCTGTAGCTTTCAAAATGTACCGTTCAAAAATATTACACGTCGATTTCAGAGATTGTAATGTTCGCGAATTATACACACAGGGTTCACAATTTCTAATTTCTACAAATTATACAAATAAGTTTTACAAATTATGGTGTTTATAAGTTAAACATTGCTTTTCACAAATTATATATGTAGTTTTTGCAAACTGTAGTGTTCAGACATTATACATTAGCTTTCAAAAGCTGTAAGCATCACAAATTATTCTTCGAATGTTTACAAATTCTAGGTTTCACGATGTATAAAAGAGATTCCAAAGTTAATGAAAGGATTAGATGAAGGAAAGAAGATTGGTCTTTCATTACGAATGGAAGTGGAAGGAATTAAGAGAGCTACCGCACTGAAGAAGTACAACCCGGATCATACAGGGTCCAAACAGAAGAAGGAGCGGCGTTGAAAAGAAATCACAAAAACCTCAAGAAAGAGCCAACTTCAGAGTTTCAGTTAACTGATGCAGACCGGATGAAACATGGAAATAACAACGAAACACAAGAACTGTGTGAACCACTTAGGTCTACTCGTGTTCGTAAACCCCCAGAGAGACTGATAGAGACATGTTAAATTATGCATTTGTTCTGATTAATGTTGCTAATTGTTGTTCTTTTTAAGGAAAGGAAGATATGGTGATACACGTGTCAGAACATGATTGGACAGAGCTCTGACCATCAGCAGAAATGAGAGAAAGATCCAGAATGATCGAGAAGTTCTAGTTACATTCTTCCAGAATATGTTTCTTTATGAGTAACCTACGGTACGCATTAATACAAAGAACATTTTTTTGGATACACCTGTACACCTTGTTAATGGAAATATCTAATGAGCCAATCATGCGACAGCAAATTAATGCATAAAAGCGTGTAAGAATGGTCAAGAGGTTCAGTTGGTATATTCGGGCTTCTACGAGATAGAGAATGGGACCCCACAACACAGTATTTGCAGCCCTTTATTGTTTAATATTATGAGTTTCTCTGAGATGGGCAGCAGGGTGAGGAAATCACTTTTTGCAGGTGATGGAGCTTTATGGATCAGAGGGGAAAAGTCAATTTAACTGTATATAGGTTGAAATTAGCAAATAATAAGGTTGAACAGTGGGCAAACAGATGGGCTTTGAAGCTTTCAGTAGCTAAAACACAAGTTATATGTTTTACAAAGAGCATCAATAGACCTGCACTCAGTTTGATAATAGAGTAGGTGCTCCTGCAGTAGGTGCAGGAGCAGGCCATTCGGCCCTTCTAGCCAGCAGCGCCATTCACTGTGATCATGGCTGATCATACACAATCAGTACCCTGTTCCTGCCCTCTCCCCATACCCTTTGACCCCGCTATCTATAACAGCTCTATCTAACTCTCTCTTGAATGCATCCAGAGACTTGGCCTCCACTGCCTTCTGGGGCAGAGCATTCCACATATCCCCCACTCTCTGGGTGAAAAAGTTTTTCCGCATCTCCTGTTCTAAATGGCCTACCCCTTATTCTTAAACTGTGGTCTCTAGTTCTGGACTCACCCATCAGCGGGAACATGCTTCCTGCCTCCAGCGTGTTCAATCCCTTAATAATCTTATATGTTTCAATCAGATCCCCTCTCATCCTTCTAAATTCCAGTGTACACAATGTATACAATGTATATGTTGCCAGCGTTGGACGAGCTGAGTTATAGGGAAAGGCTGAACAGTTTAGGGCTTCGTTCTCTGCTGCAGAGGACAATGAGGGGAGATTGGGGAAGCCTTTTGGTTCGCCAGGAGGCTCCCATAGAGCGGGGGTTACTGTCATGGTCCGGTCCGTGAAATCCGCATTCAGGTTCACGGTCCGGTCCAGGTTCCTTATTCCAGGTTTTCCGGGTTTCCTCAGTTTCCGTTGTGGCTGCTGATTCTCTTTCAGTTGCTAGGTTTCAGAAAACCTGTTACAGTATCACCCACTCTTGCGGGAGGGAGGGAGGGAGGGAGAGAGAGAGGGAGAGAGAGAGAGAGGGAGAGAGGGAGAGAGGGGGAGAGAGGGAGAGAGAGGGAGAGAGAGGGAGAGAGAGAGAGAGAGAGAGAGAGAGAGAGAGAGAGAGAGAGAGAGAGAGAGAGAGAGAGAGAGAGAGAGAGAGAGAAAGCGAGGCTGAAGCGGGAGTCGCGCTGCGAGTAGACAAACATACCGAGAGGTGGTGACAGTTGACGGTGGTGGGGGGGAGGAGGATGGGGGTGGGGAGAGAAAGAGAGAGAGAGAGAGAGAAAGAGGGAGAGAGGGAGAGGGAGAGATAGAGAAGATAGGGTTTTAAGCTTTCTGTAGATAAACCACAAATTGTATGTTTTACTAAGAGGATGAATAGACCAGCACGCAATTTAAAATGTTTGGTGTGCTACAAGCTCAGGCTTTAAGACTGTGTTGTGGTACAGTAAGGTCATCTCCTGTTTCAGCTTCACTGATTGAAATGGGACCATAACCCTTACAGTTGCGGAGTTTGAAGTTATTGTTATCACACTGGGTTAAATTGAGGGGGCAGAGAAATAATAATCCTGTTAAAAGTGTGTTGGAAGACTGTTGGGAACATGAAGAGTATTTTTAGTTTTGAGCGTCTGGATTCTCATCATGCTGGGTATATGTAATTAGTTTTGCTAAAACAAGTGTATGGGACATTGGAAAAAATGTTGAATTTCCCCATGGGGATGAATAAAGTATCTATCTATCTATCTATCATGCAGTAACTTTTTGGTAACCCCACCATGTTTTTTCCCAATGCCTATAGTTGATTTTCGGTTGCAAGATTTAATGGTCCAAGGATCCTGATATGCCCAAAAGACATTTGGTTCATCAATATGTTAAGGAAAATTATTGTGATATGTTAACCATTTGTACTGATGGGTCCAAAAATAGATTAACTGGGAATGTCTGGATTACAGGAACAATACACAAACATCTCACTGATCATTTATCAGTGTATACAGCAGAATTAGTTGCCATCATTTTGGGTTTACAGTTAGAACCATAGAACCATAGAACATTACAGTACAGAAACAGGCCTTTTGGCCCTTCTTGGCTGTGCTGAACCTTTTTATTTGCCTAGCCCCACTGACCTGCACCTGGACCATATCCCTCCAAATCCCTTTCATCCATGTACCTGTCCAAGTCTTTCTTAAATGTTAAAAGTGAGCCTGCATTTACCACTTAATCTGGCAGCTCATTCCACACTCCCACCACTCTCTGTGTGAAGAAGCCCCCCCAAATGTTCCCTTTAAACTTAACCCCCTTCACCCTTAACCCATGTCCTCTGGTTTTTTTCTCCCCTAGTCTCAATGGAAAAATCCTGCTTGCATTCACTCTATCTATGCCCATCATAATTTTATATACCTCTATCAAATCTCCCCTCATTCTTCTACACTCCAGGGAATAAAGTCCTAACCTATTCAACCTTTCTCTGTAACTCAGTTCCTCAAGTCCTGGCAACATCCTTGTAAACCTTCTCTGCACTCTTTCAACCTTATTAATATCCTTCCTGTAATCCGGTGACCAAAACTGCACACAATACTACAAATTCGGCCTCACCAATGCCTTATACAACCTCACCATAACATTCCAACTCTTATACTCAATACCTTGATTTATAAAGGCCAATGTACCAAAAGCTCTCTTTCCGACCCTATCCACCTGTGACGCCACTGTTAGGGAATTTTGTATCTGTATTCCCAGATCCCTCTGTTCTACTGCACTCCTCAGTGCCCTACCATTTACCTTGTATGTTCTACCTTGGTTTGACCTTCCGAAGTGCAATACCTCACACTTGTCCACATTAAACTCCATCTGCCATTTTTCAGCCCATTCCTTCAACTGGTCCAGATCCCTCTGCAAGCTTTGAAAACCTTCCTCACTGTCCACTACACCTCCAATCTTTGTATCATCAGCAAATTTACTGATCCAATTTGCCACATTGTCATCCAGATCATTGATATAGATGACAAATAACAATGGACCCAGCACTGATCCCTTTTGCACACCATTAGTCACAGGCCTCCACTCAGAGAATCAATCCTCCACTATAACCCTCTGGCTTCTCCCATTCAGCCAATGTCTAATTGGTGAAAGAAATTTGTTCTTGTAAAGTTGTAATTTGTTCAGATTATTTTTCGGCTTTGACTAGTCTTAAAAAAGGTCATTCTAGCAGTAGGTCAGATTTATTGCAGGAAGCTCCTCAAACTTCACTTCATATTCAAAGTATTGCTCTATATGTCTACTTCTTATGGGTCCCTGCACACAGAGGTGTTGAGGGGAATGCCCGGGTTGCTTGTCTGGCCAAAATAGCTGTTAAAAGTTCACCTTTGAGTACAGACCCTCCTCTTTGCAAATCAGAAGCTGAAGGGGTGGTGGGATGTAGGATTATGGTAAGACTTGAGGGATAGTGACCGTAAGGGAGACTGCTTCACAGAAGACATAAAACTGTTGGATTGATGGGGGAAGGGGGGAAGAAGTGAAGGAATTATATTGACTCAGAATTGGGCATACTATGCTTAATTATTCCTTATACCTTCTTAAAAACATCACTCTGTTGTCATCATCATGAAACATCTGAACGCATTCTTTTACAACGTAAGCCATGTAAGGTTGAAAGAAAGCAAATGCAGGCTGCACTATTAGCTTTGGGAGGTGATGGTTTTCATTTAAACACTTTACCAAATTATGGAAGTGGCTTTAATTTCATTCACAATGTTGTCTTACATTTCTTACCATCTGCAGGGCTTTTGGGGGTAATTTAGTCTTCATCTGATAAAACGAGCAGGTATTTATTTCCCAACTCTCTACAACACACTCCAGTCCAGTTGGTGGTGGTAATGCACCTTTAGGTTGGGCTGCCAGCCGCCATTAAAATCGGAAGAAGAGGAAGAGGTTCAGTTGGGGGTTCGAGGCTTGGCTGGGAGGTGTGGCGGCTGGTTGGCTGGGAGGTGTGGCGGCTGGTGGTGCTGGGAGATAGTGTGGGTTCAGGTCGAGGCGAGGATCTGGACAGGGAACTGCAAATGGAGGATTCAAATGAACGTGGGTTGGTGGAAGGAGGTTGGAATGAAGTTGAATCTAATCTGGAAAACGAAAAAAGAAACATAATACTTGAATAAATTTGAAGCGATTGAGAGCAAGGGCGGGGTATTTTGAAAAAATACGGGAAGAAAGCTTCAAAATATTGTTTAAACTTGACCCGGAATGGGCTTCTTCAATCAACTACAGAGTTAAAATCGCCCATAGGGAATATAGATTATGCTCGTGCTTTAGGAGGAAGTGATGTGTTAATCATTTGTAGTGAGAAGGCATTCCGTTTGAAGACATTACTTGCAAAAGGTAGTATCTATGTTGCATAATGAAAATAGAGACATTAGGAGTGTTATCCAGGAGTTCTGGTGGAGATTTCGACCGAAGAGGTTAAATCTCATTTCTCGGGAGGCAAAGAGATTGCAAGTTGTCCGAAATGGGGAAAGGATGGGTAGTTTATCTGTACTGATTTATTTTGATGAGGTGAAGCTCCCTGATAAAGTTAGTTTGGGGTACGTTAGTTATAATGTACGAGCGCGTCCCACCTCCTCTTAAATGTTGCAAATGTCACAGGCTTGGGAATGTTGCGGCAGTACGTCATGGGAAACTAAGATGTAGTAAGTGTGGCGGGGAAGATAAATATGAAGATTGTGAACGTGTAATGTTAATTGTTATAATTGCAGAGGGGAACATAGTGCAGCTATATCCTCTCTAGTGTGGCCCTTTACTGTTTCATAACATGATGAATGATATTTTCTCTGAGATGGGTACAGGGGTGGCTAAATCACTTTTTGCAGATGATGGAGCTATGTGGATTAGAGGTAGAAGTTTAAATGTAACAGTATATGGAATGCAATTAGTGATTAATAAGGTCGAACAGTGTGCAAATAGATGGGCTGTGAAGGTTTTTGGTAGCTAAAACACAAGTTATGTGTTTTACAGATGATCAATATTGGGACCTGCACTTGGTTTGAAATTTGTCAAACTCTGGAAGTGTCAGTGATCAGATTATTTGGAATGTGGCTGGAGAATAGCCTGACATGGAAGCACCATATCAGTAAAATAATTGATAACTGTAAAGGGGCATTAAATATCCTTGGGTCTATGTGGTAACTCTTGGGGTGCTACACAAAAATCTCTGTGGATCATTTATATCTGTTTAAATTGGTACTTGATTATGGCTGTGTGACTTATGGATCAGCTTCATCTTCAAATTAAAATTGATTGGATGTGATACCAGCTCGGGCTTTAAAACTGTGTTAGACCATAAGACCATAGATATAGGAGCAGAAGTAGGCTATTCAGCCCATCGAGTCTGCTCCACCATTTAATCATGGGCTGATCCACTTCATCCTGTCATCCCCACTCCCCTGCTTTCAGCCCTTCTCCATTGATGCCCTGGCTAATCAAGAACCTATCCAGCTCTGCCTTAAATACACCCAATGACATGATCTCAACAGCCTCCCGTGGCAACAAATTCGACAGATTTACCACCCTCTGACTAAAGTAATCTCTCCACATCTCAGTTCTAAAAGGACGTCCTTCAATCCTGAAGTCGTGCCCTCTTGGCCTAGAATACCCTACCAAGGGAAATAACTTCCCGATATCTAATTTGTTCAGGCCTTTTAACATTTGGAATATTTCTATAAGATCCCCCCTCATCCTCATGAACTCCAGGGAATACAGCCCAAGACCTGCCAGACATTCCTCATGCAGTAACCCTTTCATTCCTGAAATCATTCTCGTGAATCTTCTCTGAACACTCTCCAATGTCAGTATATCTTTTCTAAAATAAGGAGCCCAAAACTGCACACAATACTCCTAGCATGGCCTCACGAGTGCCTTATAGAGCCTCAACATCACATCTCAGCTCCTATATTCTATACCTCTAGAAATGAATGGCATTCGCCTTCTTCACAACCGACTCAACTTGCAGGTTAATCTTTAGGGTATCTTGCTCAGGGACTCCCAAATCTCTTTTCATCTCTGCATTTTGAATTCTCTCCTCATCTAATTAATAGTCTGCCCGTTTATTTCTTCCATCAAAGTGCATGACCGTACACTTTCCAACATTGTATTTCATTTGCCACGTCTTTGCCCATTCCCCTCAACTATCCAAGTCTCTCTGCAGGCTCCCTGTTTCCTCAACATTATCACTCCTCCACCTATCTTTCTATCATCGGCAAATTTAGCCACAAATCCATTAATACCGTGGTCCATATCATTGACATACATTGTAAAAAGTAACGTTCCTAACACCGACCCCTACTGGTATCCAGCAGTCAGCCAGAATAGGACCCCTTTATCCCCACTCTTTTTTCTGCCGACCAACAATGCTCCACCCCTGCTAGTAACTTCCCTGTAATTCCATGGGCTCTTATCTTGTTAGGCAGCTGCATGTGTGGCACCTTGACAAAGGCCTTCTGAAGATCCAAGCACACCACGTCTACTGCATCTCCTTTGTCTATCCTGCTTGTAATTTCAGTAGGTTTATCAAGCAGGATCTTTCTTCCAAAAAACCATGCTGGCTTTGGCCTATCTTGTCATGTGCCATCATCTCAAGCCTAACAATCGCTTCCAACAATTTCCCAACCACTGATGACAGGCTAAAGGGTCTATAGTTTCCTTTCTGCTGCTTCCCACCCTTCTTAAAAAGCAGAGTAACATCTGCAATTTTCCAGTCATCCGGCACAAGGCCAGAATCTATCAATTCTTGAAAGATTATTGTTAACACCTCCACAGTCTCTCCAGCTAATTCCTTCATGACCAGAGGGTGCATTCCATCAGGTCTAGGAGATTTACCCACCCTCAGACCATTAAGCTTCCTGATTATGGAAATGAATAATCATGGCCAGCTTCTTCTCATAATTCATCTTTTCCTTCCAAATGACCTTCTTAGTTTCTTTCTGCAAGTTTTTAAAAGCTCTCCAGTCCTCTATCTTCCCACTAGCTCTGGCTTCCTTGAATGCCCTCTCTTTTGCTTCTACTTTGGCTCTGACATCACTTGTCAGCAACGGTAGTGTCCTTCTTCCATTCAAAAATTTCTTCTTATTTGGACTATACCTGTCTTGCACTTCCCTCATTTCCCTCAGAGAGAGAGAGAGAGAAAGAGGGAGCGAGAGAAAGAGAGAGAGAGAGAGAGAGAGAGAGAGAGAGAGAGAGAGAGAGAGAGAGAGAGAGAGAGAGAGAGAGAGGGAGAGAGAGAAGATAGGGTTTTAAGCTTTCAGTAGATAAACCACAAATTGTATGTTTTACTAAGAAGATGAATAGACCAGCACGCAATTTAAAATGTTTGGTGTGCTACAAGCTCAGGCTTTAAGACTGTGTTGTGGTGCAGTGAGGTCATCTCCTGTTTCAGCTTCACTGGTTGAAATGGGACCATAACCCTTACAGTTGCGGAGTTTGAAGTTATTGTTATCACACTGGGTTAAGTTGAGGGGGCAGAGAAATAATAATCCTGTTAAAAGTGTGTTGGAAGACTGTTGGGAACATGAAGAGTATTTTTAGTTTTGAGCATCTGGATTCTCATCATGCTGGGTATATGTAATTAGTTTTGCTAAAACAAGTGTATGGGACATTGGAAAAAATGTTGAATTTCCCCATGGGGATGAATAAAGTATCTATCTATCTATCTATCATGCAGTAACTTTTTGGTAACCCCACCATGTTTTTTCCCAATGCCTATAGTTGATTTTCGGTTGCAAGATTTAATGGTCCAAGGATCCTGATATGCCCAAAAGACATTTGGTTCATCAATATGTTAAGGAAAATTATTGTGATATGTTAACCATTTGTACTGATGGGTCCAAAAATAGATTAACTGGGAATGTCTGGATTACAGGAACAATACACAAACATCTCACTGATCATTTATCAGTGTATACAGCAGAATTAGTTGCCATCATTTTGGGTTTACAGTTAGAACCATAGAACCATAGAACATTACAGTACAGAAACAGGCCTTTTGGCCCTTCTTGGCTGTGCTGAACCTTTTTATTTGCCTAGCCCCACTGACCTGCACCTGGACCATATCCCTCCAAATCCCTTTCATCCATGTACCTGTCCAAGTCTTTCTTAAATGTTAAAAGTGAGCCTGCATTTACCACTTAATCTGGCAGCTCATTCCACACTCCCACCACTCTCTGTGTGAAGAAGCCCCCCCAAATGTTCCCTTTAAACTTAACCCCCTTCACCCTTAACCCATGTCCTCTGGTTTTTTTCTCCCCTAGTCTCAATGGAAAAATCCTGCTTGCATTCACTCTATCTATGCCCATCATAATTTTATATACCTCTATCAAATCTCCCCTCATTCTTCTACACTCCAGGGAATAAAGTCCTAACCTATTCAACCTTTCTCTGTAACTCAGTTCCTCAAGTCCTGGCAACATCCTTGTAAACCTTCTCTGCACTCTTTCAACCTTATTAATATCCTTCCTGTAATTCGGTGACCAAAACTGGACACAATACTACAAATTCGGCCTCACCAATGCCTTATACAACCTCACCATAACATTCCAACTCTTATACTCAATACCTTGATTTATAAAGGCCAATGTACCAAAAGCTCTCTTTCCGACCCTATCCACCTGTGACGCCACTGTTAGGGAATTTTGTATCTGTATTCCCAGATCCCTCTGTTCTACTGCACTCCTCAGTGCCCTACCATTTACCTTGTATGTTCTACCTTGGTTTGACCTTCCGAAGTGCAATACCTCACACTTGTCCACATTAAACTCCATCTGCCATTTTTCAGCCCATTCCTTCAACTGGTCCAGATCCCTCTGCAAGCTTTGAAAACCTTCCTCACTGTCCACTACACCTCCAATCTTTGTATCATCAGCAAATTTACTGATCCAATTTGCCACATTGTCATCCAGATCATTGATATAGATGACAAATAACAATGGACCCAGCACTGATCCCTTTTGCACACCATTAGTCACAGGCCTCCACTCAGAGAATCAATCCTCCACTATAACCCTCTGGCTTCTCCCATTCAGCCAATGTCTAATTGGTGAAAGAAATTTGTTCTTGTAAAGTTGTAATTTGTTCAGATTATTTTTCGGCTTTGACTAGTCTTAAAAAAGGTCATTCTAGCAGTAGGTCAGATTTATTGCAGGAAGCTCCTCAAACTTCACTTCATATTCAAAGTATTGCTCTATATGTCTACTTCTTATGGGTCCCTGCACACAGAGGTGTTGAGGGGAATGCCCGGGTTGCTTGTCTGGCCAAAATAGCTGTTAAAAGTTCACCTTTGAGTACAGACCCTCCTCTTTGCAAATCAGAAGCTGAAGGGGTGGTGGGATGTAGGATTATGGTAAGACTTGAGGGATAGTGACCGTAAGGGAGACTGCTTCACAGAAGACATAAAACTGTTGGATTGATGGGGGAAGGGGGGAAGAAGTGAAGGAATTATATTGACTCAGAATTGGGCATACTATGCTTAATTATTCCTTATACCTTCTTAAAAACATCACTCTGTTGTCATCATCATGAAACATCTGAACGCATTCTTTTACAACGTAAGCCATGTAAGGTTGAAAGAAAGCAAATGCAGGCTGCACTATTAGCTTTGGGAGGTGATGGTTTTCATTTAAACACTTTACCAAATTATGGAAGTGGCTTTAATTTCATTCACAATGTTGTCTTACATTTCTTACCATCTGCAGGGCTTTTGGGGGTAATTTAGTCTTCATCTGATAAAACGAGCAGGTATTTATTTCCCAACTCTCTACAACACACTCCAGTCCAGTTGGTGGTGGTAATGCACCTTTAGGTTGGGCTGCCAGCCGCCATTAAAATCGGAAGAAGAGGAAGAGGTTCAGTTGGGGGTTCGAGGCTTGGCTGGGAGGTGTGGCGGCTGGTTGGCTGGGAGGTGTGGCGGCTGGTGGTGCTGGGAGATAGTGTGGGTTCAGGTCGAGGCGAGGATCTGGACAGGGAACTGCAAATGGAGGATTCAAATGAACGTGGGTTGGTGGAAGGAGGTTGGAATGAAGTTGAATCTAATCTGGAAAACGAAAAAAGAAACATAATACTTGAATAAATTTGAAGCGATTGAGAGCAAGGGCGGGGTATTTTGAAAAAATACGGGAAGAAAGCTTCAAAATATTGTTTAAACTTGACCCGGAATGGGCTTCTTCAATCAACTACAGAGTTAAAATCGCCCATAGGGAATATAGATTATGCTCGTGCTTTAGGAGGAAGTGATGTGTTAATCATTTGTAGTGAGAAGGCATTCCGTTTGAAGACATTACTTGCAAAAGGTAGTATCTATGTTGCATAATGAAAATAGAGACATTAGGAGTGTTATCCAGGAGTTCTGGTGGAGATTTCGACCGAAGAGGTTAAATCTCATTTTTCGGGAGGCAAAGAGATTGCAAGTTGTCCGAAATGGGGAAAGGATGGGTAGTTTATCTGTACTGATTTATTTTGATGAGGTGAAGCTCCCTGATAAAGTTAGTTTGGGGTACGTTAGTTATAATGTACGAGCGCGTCCCACCTCCTCTTAAATGTTGCAAATGTCACAGGCTTGGGAATGTTGCGGCAGTACGTCATGGGAAACTAAGATGTAGTAAGTGTGGCGGGGAAGATAAATATGAAGATTGTGAACGTGTAATGTTAATTGTTATAATTGCAGAGGGGAACATAGTGCAGCTATATCCTCTCTAGTGTGGCCCTTTACTGTTTCATAACATGATGAATGATATTTTCTCTGAGATGGGTACAGGGGTGGCTAAATCACTTTTTGCAGATGATGGAGCTATGTGGATTAGAGGTAGAAGTTTAAATGTAACAGTATATGGAATGCAATTAGTGATTAATAAGGTCGAACAGTGTGCAAATAGATGGGCTGTGAAGGTTTTGGTAGCTAAAACACAAGTTATGTGTTTTACAGATGATCAATATTGGGACCTGCACTTGGTTTGAAATTTGTCAAACTCTGGAAGTGTCAGTGATCAGATTATTTGGAATGTGGCTGGAGAATAGCCTAACATGGAAGCACCATATCAGTAAAATAATTGATAACTGTAAAGGGGCATTAAATATCCTTGGGTCTATGTGGTAACTCTTGGGGTGCTACACAAAAATCTCTGTGGATCATTTATATCTGTTTAAATTGGTACTTGATTATGGCTGTGTGACTTATGGATCAGCTTCATCTTCAAATTAAAATTGATTGGATGTGATACCAGCTCGGGCTTTAAAACTGTGTTAGACCATAAGACCATAGATATAGGAGCAGAAGTAGGCTATTCAGCCCATCGAGTCTGCTCCACCATTTAATCATGGGCTGATCCACTTCATCCTGTCATCCCCACTCCCCTGCTTTCAGCCCTTCTCCATTGATGCCCTGGCTAATCAAGAACCTATCCAGCTCTGCCTTAAATACACCCAATGACATGATCTCAACAGCCTCCCGTGGCAACAAATTCGACAGATTTACCACCCTCTGACTAAAGTAATCTCTCCACATCTCAGTTCTAAAAGGACGTCCTTCAATCCTGAAGTCGTGCCCTCTTGGCCTAGAATACCCTACCAAGGGAAATAACTTCCCGATATCTAATTTGTTCAGGCCTTTTAACATTTGGAATATTTCTATAAGATCCCCCCTCATCCTCATGAACTCCAGGGAATACAGCCCAAGACCTGCCAGACATTCCTCATGCAGTAACCCTTTCATTCCTGAAATCATTCTCGTGAATCTTCTCTGAACACTCTCCAATGTCAGTATATCTTTTCTAAAATAAGGAGCCCAAAACTGCACACAATACTCCTAGCATGGCCTCACGAGTGCCTTATAGAGCCTCAACATCACATCTCAGCTCCTATATTCTATACCTCTAGAAATGAATGGCATTCGCCTTCTTCACAACCGACTCAACTTGCAGGTTAATCTTTAGGGTATCTTGCTCAGGGACTCCCAAATCTCTTTTCATCTCTGCATTTTGAATTCTCTCCTCATCTAATTAATAGTCTGCCCGTTTATTTCTTCCATCAAAGTGCATGACCGTACACTTTCCAACATTGTATTTCATTTGCCACGTCTTTGCCCATTCCCCTCAACTATCCAAGTCTCTCTGCAGGCTCCCTGTTTCCTCAACATTATCACTCCTCCACCTATCTTTCTATCATCGGCAAATTTAGCCACAAATCCATTAATACCGTGGTCCATATCATTGACATACATTGTAAAAAGTAACGTTCCTAACACCGACCCCTACTGGTATCCAGCAGTCAGCCAGAATAGGACCCCTTTATCCCCACTCTTTTTTCTGCCGACCAACAATGCTCCACCCCTGCTAGTAACTTCCCTGTAATTCCATGGGCTCTTATCTTGTTAGGCAGCTGCATGTGTGGCACCTTGACAAAGGCCTTCTGAAGATCCAAGCACACCACGTCTACTGCATCTCCTTTGTCTATCCTGCTTGTAATTTCAGTAGGTTTATCAAGCAGGATCTTTCTTCCAAAAAACCATGCTGGCTTTGGCCTATCTTGTCATGTGCCATCATCTCAAGCCTAACAATCGCTTCCAACAATTTCCCAACCACTGATGACAGGCTAAAGGGTCTATAGTTTCCTTTCTGCTGCTTCCCACCCTTCTTAAAAAGCAGAGTAACATCTGCAATTTTCCAGTCATCCGGCACAAGGCCAGAATCTATCAATTCTTGAAAGATTATTGTTAACACCTCCACAGTCTCTCCAGCTAATTCCTTCATGACCAGAGGGTGCATTCCATCAGGTCTAGGAGATTTACCCACCCTCAGACCATTAAGCTTCCTGATTATGGAAATGAATAATCATGGCCAGCTTCTTCTCATAATTCATCTTTTCCTTCCAAATGACCTTCTTAGTTTCTTTCTGCAAGTTTTTAAAAGCTCTCCAGTCCTCTATCTTCCCACTAGCTCTGGCTTCCTTGAATGCCCTCTCTTTTGCTTCTACTTTGGCTCTGACATCACTTGTCAGCAACGGTAGTGTCCTTCTTCCATTCAAAAATTTCTTCTTATTTGGACTATACCTGTCTTGCACTTCCCTCATTTCCCTCAGAGAGAGAGAGAGAGAAAGAGGGAGCGAGAGAAAGAGAGAGAGAGAGAGAGAGAGAGAGAGAGAGAGAGAGAGAGAGAGAGAGAGAGAGAGAGAGAGAGAGAGAGGGAGAGAGAGAAGATAGGGTTTTAAGCTTTCAGTAGATAAACCACAAATTGTATGTTTTACTAAGAAGATGAATAGACCAGCACGCAATTTAAAATGTTTGGTGTGCTACAAGCTCAGGCTTTAAGACTGTGTTGTGGTGCAGTGAGGTCATCTCCTGTTTCAGCTTCACTGGTTGAAATGGGACCATAACCCTTACAGTTGCGGAGTTTGAAGTTATTGTTATCACACTGGGTTAAGTTGAGGGGGCAGAGAAATAATAATCCTGTTAAAAGTGTGTTGGAAGACTGTTGGGAACATGAAGAGTATTTTTAGTTTTGAGCATCTGGATTCTCATCATGCTGGGTATATGTAATTAGTTTTGCTAAAACAAGTGTATGGGACATTGGAAAAAATGTTGAATTTCCCCATGGGGATGAATAAAGTATCTATCTATCTATCTATCATGCAGTAACTTTTTGGTAACCCCACCATGTTTTTTCCCAATGCCTATAGTTGATTTTCGGTTGCAAGATTTAATGGTCCAAGGATCCTGATATGCCCAAAAGACATTTGGTTCATCAATATGTTAAGGAAAATTATTGTGATATGTTAACCATTTGTACTGATGGGTCCAAAAATAGATTAACTGGGAATGTCTGGATTACAGGAACAATACACAAACATCTCACTGATCATTTATCAGTGTATACAGCAGAATTAGTTGCCATATTAGTTGCCATCATTTTGGGTTTACAGTTAGAACCATAGAACCATAGAACATTACAGTACAGAAACAGGCCTTTTGGCCCTTCTTGGCTGTGCTGAACCTTTTTATTTGCCTAGCCCCACTGACCTGCACCTGGACCATATCCCTCCAAATCCCTTTCATCCATGTACCTGTCCAAGTCTTTCTTAAATGTTAAAAGTGAGCCTGCATTTACCACTTAATCTGGCAGCTCATTCCACACTCCCACCACTCTCTGTGTGAAGAAGCCCCCCCAAATGTTCCCTTTAAACTTAACCCCCTTCACCCTTAACCCATGTCCTCTGGTTTTTTTCTCCCCTAGTCTCAATGGAAAAATCCTGCTTGCATTCACTCTATCTATGCCCATCATAATTTTATATACCTCTATCAAATCTCCCCTCATTCTTCTACACTCCAGGGAATAAAGTCCTAACCTATTCAACCTTTCTCTGTAACTCAGTTCCTCAAGTCCTGGCAACATCCTTGTAAACCTTCTCTGCACTCTTTCAACCTTATTAATATCCTTCCTGTAATCCGGTGACCAAAACTGCACACAATACTACAAATTCGGCCTCACCAATGCCTTATACAACCTCACCATAACATTCCAACTCTTATACTCAATACCTTGATTTATAAAGGCCAATGTACCAAAAGCTCTCTTTCCGACCCTATCCACCTGTGACGCCACTGTTAGGGAATTTTGTATCTGTATTCCCAGATCCCTCTGTTCTACTGCACTCCTCAGTACCTTGTATGTTCTACCTTGGTTTGACCTTCCGAAGTGCAATACCTCACACTTGTCCACATTAAACTCCATCTGCCATTTTTCAGCCCATTCCTTCAACTGGTCCAGATCCCTCTGCAAGCTTTGAAAACCTTCCTCACTGTCCACTACACCTCCAATCTTTGTATCATCAGCAAATTTACTGATCCAATTTGCCACATTGTCATCCAGATCATTGATATAGATGACAAATAACAATGGACCCAGCACTGATCCCTTTTGCACACCATTAGTCACAGGCCTCCACTCAGAGAATCAATCCTCCACTATAACCCTCTGGCTTCTCCCATTCAGCCAATGTCTAATTGGTGAAAGAAATTTGTTCTTGTAAAGTTGTAATTTGTTCAGATTATTTTTCGGCTTTGACTAGTCTTAAAAAAGGTCATTCTAGCAGTAGGTCAGATTTATTGCAGGAAGCTCCTCAAACTTCACTTCATATTCAAAGTATTGCTCTATATGTCTACTTCTTATGGGTCCCTGCACACAGAGGTGTTGAGGGGAATGCCCGGGTTGCTTGTCTGGCCAAAATAGCTGTTAAAAGTTCACCTTTGAGTACAGACCCTCCTCTTTGCAAATCAGAAGCTGAAGGGGTGGTGGGATGTAGGATTATGGTAAGACTTGAGGGATAGTGACCGTAAGGGAGACTGCTTCACAGAAGACATAAAACTGTTGGATTGATGGGGGAAGGGGGGAAGAAGTGAAGGAATTATATTGACTCAGAATTGGGCATACTATGCTTAATTATTCCTTATACCTTCTTAAAAACATCACTCTGTTGTCATCATGATGAAACATTTGAACGCATTCTTTTACAACGTAAGCCATGTAAGGTTGAAAGAAAGCAAATGCAGGCTGCACTATTAGCTTTGGGAGGTGATGGTTTTCATTTAAACACTTTACCAAATTATGGAAGTGGCTTTAATTTCATTCACAATGTTGTCTTACATTTCTTACCATCTGCAGGGCTTTTGGGGGTAATTTAGTCTTCATCTGATAAAACGAGCAGGTATTTATTTCCCAACTCTCTACAACACACTCCAGTCCAGTTGGTGGTGGTAATGCACCTTTAGGTTGGGCTGCCAGCCGCCATTAAAATCGGAAGAAGAGGAAGAGGTTCAGTTGGGGGTTCGAGGCTTGGCTGGGAGGTGTGGCGGCTGGTGGTGCTGGGAGATAGTGTGGGTTCAGGTCGAGGCGAGGATCTGGACAGGGAACTGCAAATGGAGGATTCAAATGAACGTGGGTTGGTGGAAGGAGGTTGGAATGAAGTTGAATCTAATCTGGAAAACGAAAAAAGAAACATAATACTTGAATAAATTTGAAGCGATTGAGAGCAAGGGCGGGGTATTTTGAAAAAATACGGGAAGAAAGCTTCAAAATATTGTTTAAACTTGACCCGGAATGGCCTTCTTCAATCAACTACCGAGTTAAAATCGCCCATAGGGAATATAGATTATGCTCGTGCTTTAGGAGGAAGTGATGTGTTAATCATTTGTAGTGAGAAGGCATTCCGTTTGAAGACATTACTTGCAAAAGGTGGTATCTATGTTGCATAATGAAAATAGAGACATTAGGAGTGTTATCCAGGAGTTCTGGTGGAGATTTCGACAGGAGAGGTTAAATCTCATTTCTCGGGAGGCAAAGAGATTGCAAGTTGTCTGAAATGGGGAAAGGATGGGTAGTTTATCTGTACTGATTTATTTTGATGAGGTGAAGCTCCCTGATAAAGTTAGTTTGGGGTATGTTAGTTATAATGTACGAGCGTGTCCCACCTCCTCTTAAATGTTGCAAATGTCACAGGCTTGGGAATGTTGCGGCAGTACGTCATGGGAAACTAAGATGTAGTAAGTGTGGCGGGGAAGATAAATATGAAGATTGTGAACGTGTAATGTTAATTGTTATAATTGCAGAGGGGAATATACTGCAGCTATATCCTCTCTAGTGTGGCCCTTTACTGTTTCATAACATGAATGATATTTTCTCTGAGATGGGTACAGGGGTGGCTAAATCACTTTTTGCAGATGATGGAGCTATGTGGATTAGAGGTAGAAGTTTAAATGTAACAGTATATGGAATGCAATTAGTGATTAATAAGGTCGAACAGTGTGCAAATAGATGGGCTGTGAAGGTTTTGGTAGCTAAAACACAAGTTATGTGTTTTACAGAGGATCAATATTGGGACCTGCACTTGGTTTGAAATTTGTCAAACTCTGGAAGGTGTCAGTGATCAGATTATTTGGAATGTGGCTGGAGAATAGCCTGACATGGAAGCACCATATCAGTAAAATAATTGATAACTGTAAAGGGGCATTAAATATCCTTGGGTCTATGTGGTAACTCTTGGGGTGCTACACAAAAATCTCTGTGGATCATTTATATCTGTTTAAATTGGTACTTGATTATGGCTGTGTGACTTATGGCTCAGCTTCATCTTCAAATTAATAATGATTGGATGTGATACCAGCTCGGGCTTTAAAACTGTGTTAGACCATAAGACCATAGATATAGGAGCAGAAGTAGGCTATTCAGCCCATCGAGTCTGCTCCACCATTTAATCATGGGCTGATCCACTTCATCCTGTCATCTCCACTCCCCTGCTTTCAGCCCTTCTCCATTGATGCCCTGGCTAATCGAGAACCTATCCAGCTCTGCCTTAAATACACTTAATGACTTGGCCTCCACAGCCGCTCGTGGCAACAAATTCGACAGATTTACCACCCTCTGACTAAAGTAATCTCTCCACATCTCAGTTCTAAAAGGACGTCCTTCAATCCTGAAGTCGTGCCCTCTTGGCCTAGAATACCCTACCAAGGGAAATAACTTCCCGATATCTAATTTGTTCAGGCCTTTTAACATTTGGAATATTTCTATAAGATCCCCCCTCATCCTCATGAACTCCAGGGAATACAGCCCAAGACCTGCCAGACGTTCCTCATGCAGTAACCCTTTCATTCCTGAAATCATTCTCGTGAATCTTCTCTGAACACTCTCCAATGTCAGTATATCTTTTCTAAAATAAGGAGCCCAAAACTGCACACAATACTCCGTGTGGTCTCACGAGTGCCTTATAGAACCTCAACATCACATCCCAGCTCTTATATTCCATACCTCTAGAAATGAATGGCATTCGCCTTCTTCACAACCAACTCAACTTGCAGGTTAATCTTTAGGGTATCTTGCACAGGGACTTCCAAATCTCTTTTCATCTCTGCATTTTGAATTCTCTCCTCATCTAATTAATAGTCTGCCCGTTTATTTCTTCCATCAAAGTGCATGACCGTACACTTTCCAACATTGTATTTCATTTGCCACGTCTTTGCCCATTCCCCTCAACTATCCAAGTCTCTCTGCAAGCTTTCTGTTTCCTCAACATTATCACTCCTCCACCTATCTTTCTATCATCGGCAAATTTAGCCACAAATCCATTAATACCATAGTCTAAATCTTTGACGTACATTGTAAAAAGCAGTGGTCCCAACACTGACCCCTGTAGCACTGGTAACCGGCAGCCGGCCAGAATAGGATCCCTTTATTCCCACTCTCTGTTTTTGGCCGACCAACCAATGCTCCATCCCTGCTAGTAACTTCCCTGTAATTCCTTGGGCTCTTATCTTGTTAGGCAGCTGCATGTGTGGCACCTTGACAAAGGCCTTCTGAAGATCCAAGCACACCACGTCTACTGCATCTCCTTTGTCTATCCTGCTTGTAATTTCAGTAGGTTTATCAAGCAGGATCTTTCTTCCAAAAAACCATGCTGGCTTTGGCCTATCTTGTCATGTGCCATCATCTCAAGCCTAACAATCGCTTCCAACAATTTCCCAACCACTGATGACAGGCTAAAGGGTCTATAGTTTCCTTTCTGCTGCTTCCCACCCTTCTTAAAAAGCAGAGTAACATCTGCAATTTTCCAGTCATCCGGCACAAGGCCAGAATCTATCAATTCTTGAAAGATTATTGTTAACACCTCCACAGTCTCTCCAGCTAATTCCTTCATGACCAGAGGGTGCATTCCATCAGGTCTAGGAGATTTATCCACCCTCAGACCATTAAGCTTCCTGATTATGGAAATGAATAATCATGGCCAGCTTCTTCTCATAATTCATCTTTTCCTTCCAAATGACCTTCTTAGTTTCTTTCTGCAAGTTTTTAAAAGCTCTCCAGTCCTCTATCTTCCCACTAGCTCTGGCTTCCTTGAATGCCCTCTCTTTTGCTTCTACTTTGGCTCTGACTTCACTTGTCAGCAATGGTAGTGTCCTTCTTCCATTCAAAAATTTCTTCTTATTTGGACTATACCTGTCTTGCACTTCCCTCATTTCCCTCAGAGAGAGAGAGAGAGAGAGAGAGAGAGAGAAAGAGGGAGAGAGAGAGAGAGAGAGAGAGAGAGAGAGAGAGAGAGAGAGAGAGAGGAGAGAAGATAGGGTTTTAAGCTTTCTGTAGATAAACCACAAATTGTATGTTTTACTAAGAGGATGAATAGACCAGCACGCAATTTAAAATGTTTGGTGTGCTACAAGCTCAGGCTTTAAGACTGTGTTGTGGTGCAGTGAGGTCATCTCCTGTTTCAGCTTCACTGGTTGAAATGGGACAATTACCCTTACAGTTGTGGAGGTTGCAGTTAGTGTTATCATACCGGGTTAACTTGGGGGAGCAGAGGAATGATCACCCAGTTAAAAGTGTGTTGGAAGACTGTTGGGAACATCACAAGAAGAGTGTTTTCACTTTTGGGTGGCTGGGATCTCATCTCACTAGGAATATGGGTTTGCTGGATTTTGCAATATGTCCCACTGTCGCTTCTTTGGTTTTGGTTTTCTTTGTCTGGTTTTTTCCCCAATCACTTCAGTTGATATTAGGTTGCTTGTTTTAATGAAGTCCAAGGATCCTTGTATGTCTGAGAGTCTGTTGGTTAATCAGTATATTAAGGGAAATTATTGTGATATGTTAATTACTTTTACTGATGGATAAAAATCTAATTAAGCTGGGACTGTTTGCGTGGTTATTTTTTGTGCTTGAATTACAGGGAGCCATAAAGAAATGTCTTACTAACCATTTATCAGTATGTACAGCAGAACTGGTTGCCATCATTTTGGACTTACAATGGATGGAAGAAATTTTTCCTTGCAAAGTTGTAACTCTCTACACCACACTCCAGTTCTGTCGGTGGTGTTAATGCACCTTTGACTTTGCAGTTAAAAGTCAGAAGAAGAAAGACGTTCAGTTGTTCAGACCAAACGTCAGAATGGGGAGGGAATGTGATCTAACTGAATCTAGTCTATTGTTGGTGCCAGACAGGGTGGTTTGAGTATCTCAAACTGCTGGTATCCTGGATTTTCATGCAGAAGTCTCTGGAGTTTAGAGAGAAATGTGTGAAAAGCAAAACTACACCTAGTGAGTGACAGTTATATCAAGAGGTTATAACAGGCAGCCTTCATAAATTGTCACAGTCTGTGATTATACGTGTACCTTCCCCAATGTGTAGACTCCAGAAATCATACATCAATCTTTCATTAATTGTAACTTTCAGAAATGGTGCCAGTAGTTTTCAAATTGTGGCAATCAGAAATCGTAGCGTTCTCCAGCAATCCTCCTTCTCCACCACCCACCCCCCGGCATCTTTTAAGTCTGTCATCTTCCCCTTCCTTCTCAGTCCTGAACAAGGGTCTCGGCCCGAAATGTTGACTGTTCGTTCACTTCCAGATGTTGCCTGACCTGCAGAGTTCCTTCAGAATTGTGTGTGTGTTGCTTTGGATTTCCAGCATCTGCAGAATTTCTTGTGTTCAGATTGCACCGGTAGGTTTCACAAATTGCAGTCTCCATGAGTGATACATGCAGCTTTCCAAAATTATAACGTTCACGTTATATATGTAACTTCTCTAAACTGTAGCATTCACAAATTGCTGATGTAGCTGTCAGAAATTCTAATATTCATGAAGAATATATATACTGTTTGGAAAATCGTAAACACAAGGGATTTGTAGAAATGTTAGTGGGATAGGTAGCAGGAGCAACGGCAAAGTCTCAGGAATGCAGGTCACTGGAGGAAAAACTGAAATTAACCGGTTCTGTTGCGAAGCGGGAAACAGAACACAGAACTGAACAACACTGGGACTGGTTTTGGCAAACTTATTAACCTGTGCCCACCAGATAGACACGATCAAAATTTTCAAAACTTTAAAATTGTTTAACATCATTTCCAGTACACAATTGTAAAGGAGAACAAAATAATTGTTACTCTGGATCCGATGCAGCACAGAAAAACAAACAAAAAATGAACACAATAATACTAAAAAAGCACACACAATACATATAAATGCATAAACAGCTTATAGACTTAGACTGAATGTGACATTAGGCTGTACATAATGTGACTGAAGGCAATAATAAAATAGTGGTGGCATTAGTGGACGTGCTGAAATAATTATCATTGCCCATCACAAAATGATATAACTACAGTAACTGGGCCCAGAACACTCGGACACTTCTGACTCAAGCATTTTATTAATTTTACTTGTAGACAAGGAGTACAACCTAGCCCCTGTCAGTGTTCTGAACTCTGAATATTCAAATTGACTTATTAGTTCTGGATATTGATCATTATAAGTTGTATATGTGTGAATTCCTTATTCACAAGATCATTCGCCATTCACAATAGACGTGTTAAACCCAACCGAAACTTCAAATGGACAGCCGATGATATTTAAAAAGTCAGTGAGGACAACAGAGCCTTTGTTGTTGGAGATGCTTAACATCTTTCTGTTATATTGTCGCTAGTTTGGATTGAGCAGGGGAGACTCCGGAAGTGACACTTGTCTACAGCTGCCCCGGGCTATCATTCTCTTTATCCCTTTGTTTACTGCAACTTCCACGGGTGAAGATATTGATCAGCCTTACTTCTTGGGGAAAGTAACTGTTTTTGAGTCTGGTGGTCCTGGCGTGGATTTGTGTAGCCTCCTCCCTGATGGGAGTGGGACAAGCAGTCCGTGAGCATGGTGAGTCAGACCCTTCATGATGTTATTGGCCCTTTTCCAGCATCTTGAAGGTGGGTAGGCCGGATGCAGTGATTCAGCGTTTAGGATGCCCTCTGTGCATCTGTAGAAACAGAACCAGGTTTCATATCAACGGCATGTGGCATGCAATTTGTTAACTTTACAGTACAATGCAAAACAACTTATAGAAAAGAACTCAATTACACTAAGTGTATATATAGGCATTAAACATTAAGTTAAATAAATAGTAAAAGAACAAATAAAAAAGGTAGTTATGTAGTGTTTCTGGGTTCAATGTAAATTCACAAATCGGATGGCAGAGGGGAAGAAGCTGTTCCTGAATCACTGAGTGTGTGACTTCAGTCTTCTGGACCTCCTTCCTGACGGTAACAGTGAGAAGAGGGCATGTCCTGGGTGGTGGGGGTCCTTAACGGTGGACACAAACCTTTTTCAGTCACCGCTGCTTGAAGATGTATTGGATATTACAAAGGCTGGTGTCCATGACCAACTTTACAACTCTCTGCAGCTCACTTCCATTCTGTGCAATGGCACTCCAGCCCACCCCCCTCCAGACCAGACGGTGATGCGACCAGTCTGAATGCTCTCCACGGAACGTCCGTAGACATTTGCGAGTGCTTTAGGTGACAGACCAAATCTCCTTAAACTCCGAATGAAATACAGACACTGTCTTGCCTTCTTTACAGTTCCATCGATATGTTGGCACCCGGTTATCCCTCAGATAATATCACTCAGGAACCTGAAATTGCTCACTCTCTCCACTTCTGATCCCACTGAGAATCCCTCGACCGTGTTCCCTCGTCTTATCCTTTCAAATCCGCTCTTTCATCTTGCTGACGTTGAGTGCATGATTGTTACTCCGGCACCACTCAACTAACTCCTATATCTCACTCCTGTACGCCCTCTCGTCACCACCTGAGATTTTGTCAACAATGGTTGGATCATCAGCAAATTTATAGATGGTATCTGAGCTGTGCCTAGCCTCACATCATGGGTGTAGAGAGAGTAGAGCAGTGGGCTAAGCACACATCCCTGTGGTGCATCAGCATTGGAAATAGTATCTCCACCTCACTGATAATCAATCTGAACAGACTGTAGTCTTCCCGTTCGGAAGACGAGGATCCAGTTGCAGAGGGAGGTACGGAGGCCCAGGTTCTGTAGCTTTTCAGTCAGGACTGTAGAGATGATGGTGTTAGACACTGAGCTATAGTCAATAAACAACACCCTGGCTTAGATACTGTATTGTCCAGGTGATCCAAAGCCGTGTGGAGAGCCAATAAGGACATGTCTGCCGTAGACCTATTGTGGCAAGAGGCATATTGCAGTGGGTCCAGATCCTGGCTGAGGCAGGAGTTGATTCCAGTCATAACCAACCTGTCCAAGCACATCGTCACCGTAGATGTAAATGCTACTGGATGATAGTCACTGAGGCATCTCACACTGCTCTTCTTGGGCACTGGTAGAATGGTTGCCCTTTTGAAGCAGACATGAGTGTAAATGAGCAAGGCGGGGGCACACCAGAAGCCAGTTTCCGTACCATGCATTGATACAACTTTTAGGATGCCCTGTACTGCACATCTCTGGAATAAAGTACGTGTAAATATGCAAGACTATTCTTCAAGGAGAGTTTGAGATTTGGTAAAGTCACTAAATGCTCTAGCAGTGAAGAACAATCTGACTGGTTACATCAGCACCTGGTATGGAAGCTCCAATGCATGGGATCGCAAGAGGCTGCAGAGGGTCGTAGACTCAGTCAGATCCATCACGGACACAAACCCCCCCCACCATCACAGACACAACCATCCCCACCATCACAGACACAACCCTCCCCACTGTCACGGACACAACCCTCCCCACCATCACCGACACAACCCTCCCTCCATCACAGACACAACCCTCCCCAACACCGTCACTGACACAACCCCCCCCCCACTGTCACGGACACAACCCTCCCCATCATCACCAACACAACCCTCCCTCCATCACAGACACAACCCTCCCCCCCACCATCACCGACACAACCCTCCCCACCATCACCAACACAACCCTCCCCTCCATCACCGACACAACCCTCCCCACCATCACCGACACAACCCTCCCTCCATCACCGACACAACCCTCCCTCCATCACAGACACAACCCTCCCCCCCACCATCACCGACACAACCCTCCCCACCGTCACAGACACAACCCCCCCACCGTCACTGACACAACCCTCCCCACCATCACTGACACAACCCTCCCCACCATCACAGACACAACCCTCCCCCATCACAGACACAACCCCCCCCACCATCACCGACACAACCCTCCCCACCGTCACCGACACAACCCTCCCCTCCATCACCGACACAACCCTCCCCACCATCACCGACACAACCCTCCCCTCCATCACCGACACAACCCTCCCCACCGTCACCGACACAACCCTCCCCACCGTCACAGACACAACCCTCCCCACTGTCACGGACACAACCCTCCCCACTGTCACTGACACAACCCTCCCCTCCATCACTGACTCAACCCTCCCCACCGTCACCGACACAACCCCCCCCACCATCACCGACACAACCCTCCCCACCGTCACCGACACAACCCTCCCCACCGTCACGGACACAACCCTCCCCACCATCACCGACACAACCCTCCCCACCATCACCGACACAACCCCCCCCACCGTCACCGACACAACCCTCCCCACCGTCACCGACACAACCCTCCCCACCGTCACGGACACAACCCTCCCCACCATCACCGACACAACCCCCCCCACCGTCACCGACACAACCCTCCCCACCGTCACCGACACAACCCTCCCCACCGTCACCGACACAACCCTCCCCTCCATCACCGACACAACCCTCCCCACCGTCACCGACACAACCCTCCCCTCCATCACTGACTCAACCCTCCCCACCGTCACCGACACAACCCCCCCCACCATCAACGACACAACCCTCCCCACCGTCACCGACACAACCCTCCCCACCGTCACGGACACAACCCTCCCCACCATCACCGACACAACCCTCCCCTCCATCACCGACACAACCCTACCCCCCCCGTGATGGACACAACACTCCCCACCGTCACAGACACAACCCCCCCACCGTCACTGACACAACCCTGCCCCCCCAACGTCAGCGACACAACCCTCCCCCATCACAGACACAACCCTCCCCACCATCACAGACACAACCCTCCCCACCATCACAGACACAACCCCCCCACCGTCACTGACACAACCCTGCCCCCCCAACGTCAGCGACACAACCCTCCCCCATCACAGACACAACCCTCCCCACCATCACAGACACAACCCCCCCACCGTCACAGACACAACCCTCCCCACCATCACAGACACAACCCTCCCCACCATCACGGACACAACCCCCCCCCCCCACTGTCACCGACACAACCCTCCCCCCCATCACAGACACAACCCTCCCCACCGTCACGGACACAACCCTCCCCACCGTCACGGACACAACCCTTCCCACCATCACAGACACAACCCTCCCCTCCATCACAGACACAACCCTCCCCACCATCACGGACACAACCCCCCCCCCACCATCACAGACACAACCCTCCCCACCATCACGGACACAACCCCCCCCCCACCATCACAGACACAACCCTCCCCACCATCACAGACACAACCCTCCCCCCACCATCACGGACACAACCCTCCCCACCATCACCGACACAACCCTCCCCACCATCACCGACACAACCCTCCCCACCATCATGGACACAACCCTCCCCACCGTCACAGACACAACCCTCCACACCATCACGGACACAACCCTCCCCACCGTCACAGACACAACCCTCCCCATCATCACGGACACAACCCTCCCCACCATCACCGACACAACCCTCCCCACCATCATGGACACAACCCTCCCCATCATCACCGACACAACCCTCCCTCCATCACCGACACAACCCTCCCCACCATCACGGACACAACCCTCCCTCACCATCACAGACACAACCCCTCCCTCACCGTCACGGACACAACCCTCCCTCACCATCACAGACACAACCCTCCCTCACCATCACAGACACAACCCCCCCCCACCATCACAGACACAACCCTCCCCACCATCACAGACACAACCCTCCCTCACCATCACAGACACAACCCCCCCCACCATCACGGACACAACCCTCCCCACCATCACGGACACAACCCTCCCCACCATCACAGACACAACCCTCCCCACCGTCACCGACACAACCCTCCCCACCGTCACGGACACAACCCTCCCCTCCATCACGGACACAACCCTCCCCACCGTCACGGACACAACCCTCCCCATCGTCACCGACACAACCCTCCCCACCATCACCGATACAACCCTCCCCACCGTCACAGACACAACCCTCCCTCACCATCACAGACACAACCCCCCCCCCACCATCACAGACACACCCTCCCCACCGTCACGGACACAACCCTCCCCTCCATCACGGACACAACCCTCCCCACCGTCACGGACACAACCCTCCCCACCATCACCGACACAACCCTCCCCACCATCACAGACACAACCCTCCCCACCGTCACGGACACAACCCTCCCCTCCATCACAGACACAACCCTCCCCTCCATCACAGACACAACCCTCCCCACCGTCACGGACACAACCCTCCCCTCCATCACAGACACAACCCTCCCCACCGTCACGGACACAACCCTCCCCACCATCACAGACACAACCCTCCCCACCGTCACGGACACAACCCTCCCCACCATCACAGACACAACCCTCCCCACCGTCACAGACACAACCCTCCCCACCATCACAGACACAACCCTCCCCTCCATCACAGACACAACCCTCCCCACCGTCACGGACACAACCCTCCCCACCATCACAGACACAACCCTCCCCACCGTCACGGACACAACCCTCCCCACCATCACTGACACAACCCTCCCCACCATCACAGACACAACCCTCCCCACCACCACCATCACAGACACAACCCTCCCCACCATCACAGACACAACCCTCCCCACCATCACAGACACAACCCTCCCCACCGTCACAGACACAACCCCCCCTCCCCCACCATCACTGACACAACCCTCCCCACCATCACAGACACAACCCTCCCCACCATCACAGACACAACCCTCCCCACCATCACTGACACAACCCTCCCCACCATCACAGACACAACCCTCCCCACCATCACCGACACAACCCTCCCCACCATCACAGACACAACCCTCCCTCCATCACGGACACAACACTCCCCACCATCACAGACACAACCCTCCCCACCGTCACAGACACAACCCTCCCCACCATCACAGACACAACCCTCCCCACCATCACTGACACAACCCTCCCCACCATCACCGACACAATCCTCCCCACCATCACCGACACAACCCTCCCCACCATCACAGACACAACCCTCCCCACCGTCACAGACACAACCCTCCCCACCATCACCGACACAACCCTCCCCACCATCACAGACACAACCCTCCCCACCGTCACCGACACAACCCTCCCCACTGTCACCGACACAACCCTCCACCATCACGGACACAACCCTTCCCTCCATCACGGACACAACCCCCCTCCACCATCACCGACACAACCCTCCCCACCATCACAGACACAACCCTCCCCACCGTCACCGACACAACCCTCCACCGTCACCGACACAACCCCCCACCATCACGGACACAACCCTCCCCACCGTCACAGACACAACCCTCCCCTCCATCACAGACACAACCCTCCCCACTGTCACCGACACAACCCTCCCCCCCACCATCACTGACACAACCCTCCCCACCATCACAGACACAACCCTCCCCACCGTCACAGACACAACCCCCCCCACCATCACTGACACAACCCTCCCCACCATCACCGACACAATCCTCCCCACCATCACCGACACAACCCTCCCCACCATCACAGACACAACCCTCCCCACCGTCACCGACACAACCCTCCCCCCCATCACGGACACAACCCTCCCCCCCCATCACAGACACAACCCTCCCCACCATCACAGACACAACCCTCCCCATCGTCACCGACACAACCCTCCCCTCCATCACCGACACAACCCTCCCCACCGTCACCGACACAACCCTCCCCACTGTCACCGACACAACCCTCCACCATCACGGACACAACCCTCCCCACCATCACAGACACAACCCTCCCCACCGTCACCGACACAACCCTCCACCATCACCGACACAACCCTCCCCACCATCACAGACACAACCCTCCCCACCGTCACCGACACAACCCTCCACCGTCACCGACACAACCCCCCACCATCACGGACACAACCCTCCCCACCGTCACAGACACAACCCTCCCCACCATCACCGACACAACCCTCCCCACCATCACAGACACAACCCTCCCCACCGTCACGGACACAACCCTCCCCTCCATCACAGACACAACCCTCCCCCCCCACCGTCACAGACACAACCCTCCCCACCATCACTGACACAACCCTCCCCACCGTCACTGACACAACCCTCCCCACCGTCACTGACACAACCCTCCCCACCATCACAGACACAACCTTCCCCACCATCACAGACACAACCCTCCCCACCATCACCGACACAACCCCCCCCACCGTCACTGACACAACCCCCCCCACCGTCACTGACACAACCCTCCCTCCATCACGGACACAACCCCCCCCACCGTCACTGACACAACCCTCCCTCCATCACGGACACAACCCCCCCCACCGTCACTGACACAACCCTCCCCACCATCACAGACACAACCCTCCCCACCGTCACCGACACAACCCTCCCCACCGTCACCAGCACAACCCTCCCCACTGTCACAGACACAACCCTCCCCATCGTCACCGACACAACCCTCCCCACCATCACCGACACAACCCTCCCCACCGTCACAGACACAACCCTCCCCCACCATCACAGACACAACCCTCCCCACCGTCACAGACACAACCCTCCCCACCATCACAGACACAACCCTCCCCACCGTCACAGACACAACCCTCCCCACCATCACTGACACAACCCTCCCCACCATCACCGACACAACCCTCCCCACCATCACAGACACAACCCTCCCCACCGTCACAGACACAACCCTCCCCACCGTCACTGACACAACCCTCCCCTCCATCACTGACACAACCCTCCCCCCCCCACCATCACAGACACAACCCTCCCCACCGTCACAGACACAACCCTCCCCACCATCACTGACACAACCCTCCCCCCCCCACCATCACAGACACAACCCTCCCCACCGTCACAGACACAACCCTCCCCACCATCACAGACACAACCCTCCCCACCATCACTGACACAACCCTCCCCACCATCACCGACACAATCCTCCCCACCATCACCGACACAACCCCCCCCACCATCACAGACACAACCCTCCCCACCACCACCGTCACAGACACAACCCTCCCCACCATCACAGACACAACCCTCCCCACCATCACTGACACAACCCTCCCCACCATCACCGACACAATCCTCCCCACCATCACCGACACAACCCTCCCCACCATCACAGACACAACCCTCCCCACCGTCACAGACACAACCCTCCCCACCATCACCGACACAACCCTCCCCACCATCACAGACACAACCCTCCCCACCATCACCGACACAACCCCCCCCACCATCACAGACACAACCCTCCCCACCACCACCATCACAGACACAACCCTCCCCACCATCACAGACACAACCCTCCCCACCATCACAGACACAACCCTCCCCACCGTCACAGACACAACCCCCCCTCCCCCACCATCACTGACACAACCCTCCCCACCATCACAGACACAACCCTCCCCACCATCACAGACACAACCCTCCCCACCATCACTGACACAACCCTCCCCACCATCACAGACACAACCCTCCCCACCATCACCGACACAATCCTCCCCACCATCACCGACACAACCCCCCCCACCATCACAGACACAACCCTCCCCACCATCACTGACACAACCCTCCCCACCATCACCGACACAACCCTCCCCACCATCACAGACACAACCCTCCCCACCATCACCGACACAATCCTCCCCACCATCACCGACACAACCCTCCCCACCATCACAGACACAACCCTCCCCACCATCACTGACACAACCCTCCCCACCATCACCGACACAATCCTCCCCACCATCACCGACACAACCCTCCCCACCATCACAGACACAACCCTCCCCACCGTCACAGACACAACCCTCCCCACCATCACCGACACAACCCTCCCCACCATCACAGACACAACCCTCCCCACCATCACCGACACAATCCTCCCCACCATCACCGACACAACCCCCCCCACCATCACAGACACAACCCTCCCCACCACCACCATCACAGACACAACCCTCCCCACCATCACAGACACAACCCTCCCCACCGTCACAGACACAACCCCCCCTCCCCCACCATCACTGACACAACCCTCCCCACCATCACAGACACAACCCTCCCCACCATCACAGACACAACCCTCCCCACCATCACTGACACAACCCTCCCCACCATCACAGACACAACCCTCCCCACCATCACCGACACAATCCTCCCCACCATCACCGACACAACCCCCCCCACCATCACAGACACAACCCTCCCCACCACCACCATCACAGACACAACCCTCCCCACCATCACAGACACAACCCTCCCCACCATCACAGACACAACCCTCCCCACCGTCACAGACACAACCCCCCCTCCCCCACCATCACTGACACAACCCTCCCCACCATCACCGACACAACCCTCCCCACCATCACCGACACAACCCTCCCCACCATCACAGACACAACCCTCCCTCCATCACGGACACAACCCCCCCCACCATCACTGACACAACCCTCCCCACCATCACCGACACAATCCTCCCCACCATCACCGACACAACCCTCCCCACCGTCACCGACACAACCCTCCCCCCCATCACGGACACAACCCTCCCCTCCATCACTGACACAACCCTCCCCCCCCCACCATCACAGACACAACCCTCCCCACCATCACTGACACAACCCTCCCCACCGTCACCGACACAACCCTCCCCACCATCACAGACACAACCCTCCCCACCGTCACAGACACAACCCTCCCCACCATCACAGACACAACCCTCCCCACCGTCACAGACACAACCCTCCCCACCATCACAGACACAACCCTCCCCACCGTCACAGACACAACCCTCCCCACCATCACCGACACAACCCTCCCCACCATCACTGACACAACCCTCCCCTCCATCACGGACACAACCCCCCCCACCATCACTGACACAACCCTCCCCACCATCACAGACACAACCCTCCCCACCATCACAGACACAACCCTCCCCACCGTCACAGACACAACCCTCCCCACCATCACTGACACAACCCTCCCCCCCCACCATCACAGACACAACCCTCCCCACCGTCACAGACACAACCCTCCCCACCATCACAGACACAACCCTCCCCACCATCACTGACACAACCCTCCCCACCATCACCGACACAATCCTCCCCACCATCACAGACACAACCCTCCCCACCGTCACCGACACAACCCTCCCTCCATCACTGACACAACCCTCCCCACCATCACAGACACAACCCTCCCCACCACCACCATCACAGACACAACCCTCCCCACCGTCACAGACACAACCCCCCCCACCATCACTGACACAACCCTCCCCACCATCACCGACACAATCCTCCCCACCATCACCGACACAACCCTCCCCACCGTCACCGACACAACCCTCCCCCCCATCACGGACACAACCCTCCCCCCCCATCACAGACACAACCCTCCCCACCATCACAGACACAACCCTCCCCATCGTCACCGACACAACCCTCCCCTCCATCACCGACACAACCCTCCCCACCGTCACCGACACAACCCTCCCCACTGTCACCGACACAACCCTCCACCATCACGGACACAACCCTCCCCACCATCACAGACACAACCCTCCCCACCGTCACCGACACAACCCTCCACCATCACCGACACAACCCTCCCCACCATCACAGACACAACCCTCCCCACCGTCACCGACACAACCCTCCACCGTCACCGACACAACCCCCCACCATCACGGACACAACCCTCCCCACCGTCACAGACACAACCCTCCCCACCATCACCGACACAACCCTCCCCACCATCACAGACACAACCCTCCCCACCGTCACGGACACAACCCTCCCCACCGTCACAAACACAAACCCACCCCCCCAACGTCAGCGACACAACCCTCCCCCCCCCCTCCATCACGGACACAACCCTCCCCACCGTCACGGACACAACCCTCCCCCCCCACCGTCACAGACACAACCCTCCCCACCATCACTGACACAACCCTCCCCACCATCACAGACACAACCCTCCCCACCGTCACGGACACAACCCTCCCCACCGTCACTGACACAACCCTCCCCACCATCACAGACACAACCTTCCCCACCATCACAGACACAACCCTCCCCACCATCACCGACACAACCCCCCCCCCACTGTCACGGACACAACCCTCCCCACCGTCACTGACACAACCCTCCCTCCATCACGGACACAACCCCCCCCACCGTCACTGACACAACCCCCCCCACCGTCACTGACACAACCCTCCCTCCATCACGGACACAACCCCCCCCCACCGTCACTGACACAACCCTCCCTCCATCACGGACACAACCCCCCCCACCGTCACTGACACAACCCTCCCCACCATCACAGACACAACCCTCCCCACCGTCACCGACACAACCCTCCCCACCGTCACCAGCACAACCCTCCCCACTGTCACAGACACAACCCTCCCCATCGTCACCGACACAACCCTCCCCACCATCACCGACACAACCCTCCCCACCGTCACAGACACAACCCTCCCCCACCATCACAGACACAACCCTCCCCACCGTCACAGACACAACCCTCCCCACCATCACAGACACAACCCTCCCCACCGTCACAGACACAACCCTCCCCACCATCACTGACACAACCCTCCCCACCATCACCGACACAACCCTCCCCACCATCACAGACACAACCCTCCCCACCATCACCGACACAACCCTCCCCACCATCACCGACACAACCCCCCCCACCGTCACTGACACAACCCTCCCCACCATCACTGACACAACCCTCCCCACCATCACCGACACAACCCTCCCCACCATCACAGACACAACCCTCCCCACCATCACCGACACAACCCTCCCCATCATCACAGACACAACCCTCCCCACCGTCACTGACACAACCCTCCCCTCCATCACAGACACAACCCTCCCCCCCCACCGTCACAGACACAACCCTCCCCACCGTCACTGACACAACCCTCCCCACCGTCACAGACACAACCCTCCCCACCGTCACTGACACAACCCTCCCCACCGTCACTGACACAACACTCCCCATCGTCACAGACACAACCCTCCCCACCGTCACTGACACAACCCTCCCCACCATCACTGACTCAACCCTCCCCACCGTCACAGACACAACCCTCCCCATCATCACAGACACAACCCTCCCCACCGTCACTGACACAACCCTCCCCACCATCACCGACACAACCCTCCCCACCATCACGGACACAACCCTCCCCACCATCACAGACACAACCCTCCCCACCATCACAGACACAACCCTCCCCACCATCACTGACACAACCCTCCCCACCATCACAGACACAACCCTCCCCACCATCACGGACACAACCCTCCCCACCATCACAGACACAACCCTCCCCACCATCACTGACACAACCCTCCCCACCATCACAGACACAACCCTCCCCACCATCACCGACACAACCCCCCCCACCGTCACGGACACAACCCCCCCCACCATCACTGACACAACCCTCCCCCCCCACCGTCACAGACACAACCCCCCCCACCGTCACCGACACAACCCCCCCCACCATCACAGACACAACCCTCCCCACCATCACCGACACAACCCTCCCCCCCCACCGTCACAGACACAACCCTCCCCACCGTCACAGACACAACCCTCCCCACCGTCACTGACACAACCCTCCCCTCCATCACAGACACAACCCTCCCCCCCCACCGTCACAGACACAACCCTCCCCACCGTCACTGACACAACCCTCCCCACCGTCACTGACACAACCCTCCCCACCGTCACCGACACAACCCCCCCCACCGTCACAGACACAACCCTCCCCACCATCACTGACACAACCCTCCCCCATCACAGACACAACCCTCCCCACCATCACCGACACAACCCCCCCCACCATCACAGACACAACCCTCCCCACCACCACCGACACAATCCTCCCCACCATCACCGACACAACCCTCCCCACCATCACAGACACAACCCTCCCCACCACCACCGACACAATCCTCCCCACCATCACTGACACAACCCTCCCCCCCCACCGTCACAGACACAACCCTCCCCACCGTCACTGACACAACCCTCCCCACCATCACAGACACAACCCTCCCCACCGTCACTGACACAACCCTCCCCACCATCACTGACACAACCCTCCCCCCCCACCGTCACAGACACAACCCTCCCCACCGTCACAGACACAACCCTCCCCCCCCACCGTCACAGACACAACCCTCCCCACCGTCACTGACACAACCCTCCCCACCGTCACTGACACAACCCTCCCCACCGTCACTGACACAACCCTCCCCCCCCACCGTCACTGACACAACCCTCCCCACCATCACAGACACAACCCTCCCCACCGTCACTGACACAACCCTCCCCACCGTCACTGACACAACCCTCCCCACCGTCACTGACACAACCCTCCCCCCCCACCGTCACTGACACAACCCTCCCCACCGTCACTGACACAACCCTCCCCACCGTCACTGACACAACCCTCCCCACCGTCACTGACACAACCCTCCCCCCCCACCGTCACTGACACAACCCTCCCCACCATCACAGACACAACCCTCCCCACCGTCACTGACACAACCCTCCCCACCATCACTGACACAACCCTCCCCCCCCACCGTCACAGACACAACCCTCCCCACCATCACAGACACAACCCTCCCCCCCCACCGTCACAGACACAACCCTCCCCCACCGTCACTGACACAACCCTCCCCACCGTCACTGACACAACCCTCCCCACCGTCACTGACACAACCCTCCCCCCCCACCGTCACTGACACAACCCTCCCCACCATCACAGACACAACCCTCCCCACCGTCACTGACACAACCCTCCCCACCATCACTGACACAACCCTCCCCCCCCACCGTCACAGACACAACCCTCCCCACCGTCACTGACACAACCCTCCCCACCATCACAGACACAACCCTCCCCCCCCACCGTCACAGACACAACCCTCCCCACCGTCACTGACACAACCCTCCCCACCGTCACTGACACAACCCTCCCCACCATCACAGACACAACCCTCCCCCCCCACCGTCACAGACACAACCCTCCCCTCCATCACAGACACAACCCTCCCCACTGTCACTGACACAACCCTCCCCACCGTCACAGACACAACCCTCCCCACCGTCACTGACACAACCCTCCCCACCGTCACTGACACAACACTCCCCATCGTCACAGACACAACCCTCCCCACCGTCACAGACACAACCCTCCCCATCGTCACAGACACAACCCTCCCCACCGTCACAGACACAACACTCCCCATCGTCACAGACACAACCCTCCCCTCCATCACAGACACAACCCTCCCCCCCCACCGTCACAGACACAACCCTCCCCACCGTCACTGACACAACCCTCCCCTCCATCACTGACACAACCCTCCCCCCCCCACCATCACAGACACAACCCTCCCCACCGTCACAGACACAACCCTCCCCACCATCACAGACACAACCCTCCCCACCATCACTGACACAACCCTCCCCCCCATCACCGACACAACCCTCCCCACCGTCACAGACACAACCCTCCCCACCGTCACAGACACAACCCCCCCACCGTCACAGACACAACCCTCCCCACCGTCACAGACACAACCCTCCCCACCATCACCGACACAATCCTCCCCACCATCACCGACACAACCCCCCCCACCATCACCGACACAACCCTCCCCACTGTCACGGACACAACCCTCCCCACCATCACCGACACAATCCTCCCCACCATCACCGACACAACCCTCCCCACCGTCACAGACACAACCCTCCCCACCATCACGGACACAACCCCCCTCCCCATCACAGACACAACCCCCCCCACCATCACCGACACAACCCTCCCCACCATCACCGACACAACCCTCCCCACCATCACAGACACAACCCTCCCCACCATCACTGACACAACCCTCCCCACCATCACAGACACAACCCTCCCCACCATCACTGACACAACCCTCCCCACCATCACCGACACAACCCTCCCCACCGTCACAGACACAACCCTCCCCCACCATCACCGACACAACCCTCCCCACCATCACCGACACAACCCTCCCCACCGTCACAGACACAACCCTCCCCACCGTCACTGACACAACCCTCCCCACCATCACAGACACAACCCTCCCCTCCATCACAGACACAACCCTCGCCACCGTCACGGACACAACCCTCCCCACCATCACAGACACAACCCTCCCCACCGTCACTGACACAACCCTCCCCACCGTCACAGACACAACCCTCCCCACCATCACCGACACAACCCCCCCCCACCATCACCGACACAACCCCCCCCCCCCATCACAGACACAATCCTCCCCCACCATCACTGACACAACCCTCCCCACCATCACCGACACAACCCTCCCCACCGTCACAGACACAACCCTCCCCCCACCGTCACTGACACAACCCCCCCCCACCATCACCGACACAACCCCCCCCCCCATCACAGACACAATCCTCCCCCACCATCACTGACACAACCCTCCCCACCCCACCATCACAGACACAACCCTCCCCACCGTCACAGACACAACCCTCCCCCCACCATCACAGACACAACCCTCCCCCCACCGTCACAGACACAACCCTCCCCCCACCGTCACAGACACAACCCTCCCCACCGTCACAGACACAACCCTCCCCCCACCGTCACAGACACAACCCTCCCCACCGTCACAGACACAACCCTCCCCCCACCGTCACAGACACAACCCTCCCCACCGTCACAGACACAACCCTCCCCACTGTCACGGACACAACCCTCCCCTCCATCACCGACACAACCCTCCCCACCGTCACAGACACAACCCTCCCCACCATCACCGACACAACCCTCCCCACCGTCACAGACACAACCCTCCCCCCACCGTCACTGACACAACCCCCCCCCACCATCACCGACACAACCCCCCCCCCCATCACAGACACAATCCTCCCCCACCATCACTGACACAACCCTCCCCACCCCACCATCACAGACACAACCCTCCCCACCGTCACAGACACAACCCTCCCCCCACCGTCACAGACACAACCCTCCCCACCGTCACAGACACAACCCTCCCCACTGTCACGGACACAACCCTCCCCTCCATCACCGACACAACCCTCCCCACCGTCACAGACACAACCCTCCCCACTGTCACGGACACAACCCTCCCCTCCATCACCGACACAACCCTCCCCACCGTCACAGACACAACCCTCCCCCCACCGTCACCGACACAACCCTCCCCTCCATCACCGACACAACCCTCCCCACCGTCACAGACACAACCCTCCCCACCGTCACAGACACAACCCTCCCCCCACTGTCACGGACACAACCCTCCCCTCCATCACCGACACAACCCTCCCCACCGTCACAGACACAACCCTCCCCCCACCATCACAGACACAACCCTCCCCACCATCACAGACACAACCCTCCCCACCATCACAGACACAACCCTCCCCACCATCACTGACACAACCCTCCCCTCCATCACAGACACAACCCTCCCCCCCCACCATCACGGACACAACCCTCCCCACCGTCACAGACACAACCCTCCCCACCATCACAGACACAACCCTCCCCACCATCACTGACACAACCCTCCCCACCGTCACTGACACAACCCTCCCCACCGTCACTGACACAACCCTCCCCACCATCACAGACACAACCCTCCCCACCATCACCGACACAACCCTCCCCACCGTCACCGACACAACCCTCCCCTCCATCACGGACACAACCCTCCCTCCATCACCGACACAACCCTCCCTCCATCACCGACACAATCCTCCCCTCCATCACCGACACAACCCTCCCTCCATCACCGACACAACCCTCCCTCCATCACCGACACAATCCTCCCCTCCATCACCGACACAACCCTCCCTCCATCACCGACACAACCCTCCCTCCATCACCGACACAATCCTCCCCTCCATCACCGACACAACCCTCCCTCCATCACCGACACAACCCTCCCTCCATCACCGACACAATCCTCCCCTCCATCACCGACACAATCCTCCCCTCCATCACCGACACAACCCTCCCTCCATCACCGACACAACCCTCCCTCCATCACCGACACAATCCTCCCCTCCATCACCGACACAACCCTCCCCTCCATCACGGACACAACCCTCCCTCCATCACCGACACAACCCTCCCTCCATCACCGACACAATCCTCCCCACCATCACCGACACAACCCTCCCTCCATCACCGACACAACCCTCCCCTCCATCACCGACACAACCCTCCCCCCCGTCACCGACACAACCCTCCCTCCATCACGGACACAACCCTCCCCACCATCACCGACACAACCCTCCCCACTGTCACGGACACAACCCTCCCCACCATCACTGACACACCCCCCCTCCATCACCGACACAACCCTCCCCTCCGTCACGGACACAACCCCCCCCCCCATCACAGACACAACCCTCCCCACCATCACCGACACAACCCCCCCCTCCATCACAGACACAACCCTCCCCACCGTCACTGACACAACCCTCCCCACCGTCACAGACACAACCCTCCCCACCATCACTGACACAACCCTCCCCACCATCACAGACACAACCCCCCCCCACCATCACAGACACAACCCCCCCCACCATCACTGACACAACCCTCCCCCCCGTCACCATCACAGACACAACCCTCCCCTCCATCACGGACACAACCCTCCCCACTGTCACCGACACAACCCTCCCCACCGTCACGGACACAACCCTCCCCACCATCACTGACACAACCCTCCCCATCATCACAGACACAACCCTCCCCACCGTCACGGACACAACCCTCCCCACCATCACTGACACAACCCTCCCCACCATCACAGACACAACCCTCCCCACCGTCACGGACACAACCCCCCCCACCATCACGGACACAACCCTCCCCACCGTCACGGACACAACCCTCCCCACCATCACCGACACAACCCTCCCCACCATCACCGACACAACCCCCCCCCCACTGTCACGGACACAACCCTCCCCACCGTCACGGACACAACCCTCCCCACCGTCACGGACACAACCCTCCCCACCATCACCGACACAACCCCCCCCCCACTGTCACAGACACAACCCTCCCCACCACCACCATCACAGACACAACCCTCCCCACCATCACTGACACAACCCTCCCCCCCATCACGGACACAACCCTCCCCACCGTCACAGACACAACCCCCCCCACCATCACTGACACAACCCCCCCCACCATCACAGACACAACCCTCCCCACCATCACAGACACAACCCTCCCCACCATCACAGACACAACCCTCCCCACCGTCACTGACACAACCCTCCCCCACCGTCACCGACACAACCCTCCCCCCCATCACGGACACAACCCTCCCCCCCCACCATCACAGACACAACCCTCCCCCACCATCACCGACACAACCCTCCCCCCCGTCACAGACACAACCCTCCCCACCATCACCGACACAACCCTCCCCACCGTCACCGACACAACCCTCCCCACCGTCACAGACACAACCCTCCCCACCGTCACTGACACAACCCTCCCCACCATCACTGACACAACCCTCCCCACCATCACAGACACAACCCTCCCCATCATCACAGACACAACCCTCCCCACCATCACAGACACAACCCTCCCCATCATCACAGACACAACCCTCCCCCCATCACCGACACAACCCTCCCCCCACCATCACAGACACAACCCTCCCCACCATCACAGACACAACCCTCCCCACCATCACAGACACAACCCTCCCCCCCATCACTGACACAACCCTCCCCACCATCACTGACACAACCCTCCCCACCATCACAGACACAACCCTCCCCATCATCACAGACACAACCCTCCCCACCATCACAGACACAACCCTCCCCATCATCACAGACACAACCCTCCCCCCATCACCGACACAACCCTCCCCCCACCATCACAGACACAACCCTCCCCACCATCACAGACACAACCCTCCCCACCATCACAGACACAACCCTCCCCACCATCACAGACACAACCCTCCCCACTGTCACCGACACAACCCTCCCCCCCATCACGGACACAACCCTCCTCCCCACCATCACCGACACAACCCTCCCCACCATCACCGACACAACCCTCCCCCCCCGTCACGGACACAACCCTCCCCACCATCACCGACACAACCCTCCCCACCGTCACGGACACAACCCTCCCCACCATCACAGACACAACCCTCCCCACCATCACAGACACAACCCTCCCCCCCCCGTCACGGACACAACCCTCCCCCCCCGTCACGGACACAACCCTCCCCACCATCACAGACACAACCCTCCCCACCATCACAGACACAACCCTCCCCACCATCACCGACACAACCCTCCCCACCGTCACAGACACAACCCTCCCCACCATCACGGACACAACCCTCCCCACCGTCACAGACACAACCCTCCCCACCATCACGGACACAACCCTCCCCACCGTCACAGACACAACCCCCCCCCACCATCACAGACACAACCCTCCCCACCATCACGGACACAACCCTCCCCCCCCACCATCACGGACACAACCCTCCCCACCGTCACAGACACAACCCTCCCCACCATCACGGACACAACCCTCCCCCCCCACCATCACGGACACAACCCTCCCCACCGTCACAGACACAACCCTCCCCACCATCACGGACACAACCCTCCCCCCCCACCATCACGGACACAACCCTCCCCACCGTCACAGACACAACCCTCCCCACCATCACGGACACAACCCTCCCCACCGTCACAGACACAACCCCCCCCCACCATCACAGACACAACCCTCCCCACCATCACGGACACAACCCTCCCCCCCCACCATCACGGACACAACCCTCCCCACCGTCACAGACACAACCCTCCCCACCATCACGGACACAACCCTCCCCACCGTCAATGACACAACCCTCCCCCCCCCACCATCACAGACACAACCCTCCCCACCATCACGGACACAACCCTCCCCACCATCACTGACACAACCCTCCCTCCATCACAGACACAACCCTCCCCTCCATCACAGACACAACCCTCCCCACCGTCACCGACACAACCCTCCCCACCGTCACAGACACAACCCTCCCCACCATCACTGACACAACCCCCCCCCCACCGTCACAGACACAACCCTCCCCATCATCACGGACACAACCCTCCCCACCATCACGGACACAACCCTCCCCCCATCACGGACACAACCCTCCCCCCATCACGGACACAACCCTCCCCACCATCACGGACACAACCCTCCCCACCATCACTGACACAACCCTCCCTCCATCACAGACACAACCCTCCCCACCATCACTGACACAACCCTCCCTCCATCACAGACACAACCCTCCCCTCCATCACTGACACAACCCTCCCTCCATCACAGACACAACCCTCCCCACCATCACTGACACAACCCTCCCCTCCATCACTGACACAACCCTCCCTCCATCACAGACACAACCCTCCCCTCCATCACTGACACAACCCTCCCTCCATCACAGACACAACCCTCCCCTCCATCACTGACACAACCCTCCCTCCATCACAGACACAACCCTCCCCACCATCACTGACACAACCCTCCCCACCGTCACGGACACAACCCCCCCCACCATCACTGACACAACCCTCCCCTCCATCACTGACACAACCCTCCCCTCCATCACAGACACAACCCTCCCCTCCATCACTGACACAACCCTCCCCACCATCACGGACACAACCCTCCCCACCGTCACTGACACAACCCTCCCCACCATCACCGACACAACCCTCCCCACCGTCACCGACACAACCCTCCCCACCGTCACCGACACAACCCTCCCCCCCCCACCATCACTGACACAACCCCCCCCACCATCACTGACACAACCCTCCCCACCATCACTGACACAACCCTCCCCACCATCACAGACACAACCCTCCCCACCATCACCGACACAACCCCCCCCACCGTCACCGACACAACCCTCCCCAGCATCACAGACACAACCCCCCCCACCATCACTGACACAACCCTCCCCACCGTCACTGACACAACCCCCCCTCCATCACAGACACAACCCTCCCCACCATCACTGACACAACCCTCCCCACCGTCACTGACACAACCCCCCCACCATCACAGACACAACCCTCCCCACCATCACTGACACAACCCTCCCCCCCCCCACCATCACTGACACAACCCCCCCCACCATCACCGACACAACCCCTCCCTCCATCACCGACACAACCCCCCCCCACCGTCACTGACACAACCCCCCCCACCGTCACTGACACAACCCTCCCTCCATCACCGACACAACCCTCCCCACCATCACCGACACAACCCTCCCCACCATCACCGACACAACCCCCCCCCACCATCACTGACACAACCCTCCCCACCATCACCGACACAAACCCCCCCCCCACCATCACCGACACAACCCTCCCCACCATCACTGACAACAACCCTCCCCACCATCACCGACACAACCCTCCCCACCATCACTGACACAACCCTCCCCACCATCACCGACACAACCCTCCCCACCATCACCGACACAACCCCCCCCACCATCACCGACACAACCCTCCCCACCATCACCGACACAACCCCCCCCCACCATCACCGACACAACCCTCCCCACCATCACTGACACAACCCTCCCCACCATCACGGACACAACCCTCCCCACCATCACTGACACAACCCTCCCCACCATCACCGACACAACCCCCCCCCACCATCACCGACACAACCCTCCCCACCATCACCGACACAATCCTCCCCACCATCACTGACACAACCCTCCCCACCATCACGGACACAACCCTCCCTCCATCACGGACACAACCCTCCCCCCCCACCATCACAGACACAACCCTCCCCACCATCACTGACACAACCCTCCCCACCATCACAGACACAACCCTCCCCACCATCACCGACACAACCCTCCCCACCGTCACCGACACAACCCTCCCTCCATCACCGACACAACCCTCCCCACCATCACCGACACAACCCTCCCCACCATCACCGACACAACCCTCCCCACCGTCACCGACACAACCCTCCCCACTGTCACCGACACAACCCTCCACCATCACGGACACAACCCTCCCCACCACCACCATCACAGACACAACCCTCCCCTCCATCACCGACACAACCCTCCCCACCATCACAGACACAACCCTCCCCACCATCACTGACACAACCCTCCCCCACCATCACAGACACAACCCTCCCCACCGTCACTGACACAACCCTCCCCCCCCCCCACCATCACTGACACAACCCCCCCCACCATCACTGACACAACCCTCCCACCATCACCGACACAACCCTCCCCACCATCACTGACACAACCCTCCCCACCATCACCGACACAACCCTCCCCCACCGTCACCGACACAACCCTCCCCACCATCACCGACACAACCCTCCCCACTGTCACCGACACAACCCTCCACCATCACGGACACAACCCTCCCCACCACCACCATCACAGACACAACCCTCCCCTCCATCACCGACACAACCCTCCCCACCATCACAGACACAACCCTCCCCACCATCACTGACACAACCCTCCCCCACCATCACAGACACAACCCTCCCCACCGTCACTGACACAACCCTCCCCCCCCCCCACCATCACTGACACAACCCCCCCCACCATCACTGACACAACCCTCCCACCATCACCGACACAACCCTCCCCACCATCACTGACACAACCCTCCCCACCATCACCGACACAACCCTCCCCCACCGTCACCGACACAACCCTCCCCACCATCACCGACACAACCCCCCCCCACCATCACCGACACAACCCTCCCCCACCGTCACCGACACAACCCTCCCCACCATCACCGACACAACCCTCCCCCACCATCACCGACACAACCCTCCCCCACCGTCACCGACACAACCCTCCCCACCATCACCGACACAACCCCCCCCCACCATCACCGACACAACCCTCCCCACCATCACCGACACAACCCTCCCCCACCATCACCGACACAACCCCCCCCCACCATCACCGACACAACCCTCCCCACCATCACTGACACAACCCTCCCCACCATCACGGACACAACCCTCCCCACCATCACTGACACAACCCTCCCCACCGTCACTGACACAACCCCCCCCCCACCATCACAGACACAACCCTCCCCCCCCCCACCATCACTGACACAACCCCCCCCACCATCACAGACACAACCCTCCCCACCATCACTGACACAACCCCCCCCACCATCACCGACACAACCCCCCCCCACCATCACCGACACAACCCTCCCCACCATCACCGACACAATCCTCCCCACCATCACTGACACAACCCTCCCCACCATCACGGACACAACCCTCCCCACCATCACGGACACAACCCTCCCCACCATCACGGACACAACCCTCCCCACCATCACGGACACAACCCTCCCCACCATCACCGACACAACCCCCCCCCACCATCACCGACACAACCCTCCCCACCATCACCGACACAATCCTCCCCACCATCACTGACACAACCCTCCCCACCATCACGGACACAACCCTCCCCACCATCACGGACACAACCCTCCCCACCATCACCGACACAACCCTCCCCACCATCACCGACACAATCCTCCCCACCATCACTGACACAACCCTCCCCACCATCACGGACACAACCCTCCCCACCATCACTGACACAACCCTCCCCACCGTCACCGACACAACCCTCCCCACCATCACCGACACAACCCCCCCCCACCATCACCGACACAACCCCCCCCCACCATCACTGACACAACCCCCCCCCACCATCACAGACACAACCCTCCCCCCCCCCACCATCACTGACACAACCCCCCCCACCATCACAGACACAACCCTCCCCACCATCACTGACACAACCCTCCCCACCATCACCGACACAACCCCCCCCCACCATCACCGACACAATCCTCCCCACCATCACCGACACAATCCTCCCCACCATCACCGACACAATCCTCCCCACCATCACTGACACAACCCTCCCCACCATCACGGACACAACCCTCCCCACCATCACTGACACAACCCTCCCCACCGTCACTGACACAACCCTCCCCACCGTCACTGACACAACCCTCCCCTCCATCACCGACACAACCCTCCCCACCATCACAGACACAATCCTCCCCACCATCACTGACACAACCCTCCCCACCATCACGGACACAACCCTCCCCACCATCACGGACACAACCCCCCCCCACCATCACCGACACAATCCTCCCCACCATCACCGACACAATCCTCCCCACCATCACTGACACAACCCTCCCCACCATCACGGACACAACCCTCCCCACCATCACTGACACAACCCTCCCCACCGTCACTGACACAACCCTCCCCACCGTCACTGACACAACCCTCCCCTCCATCATGGACACAACCCTCCCCACCGTCACAGACACAACCCTCCCCACCGTCACAGACACAACCCTCCCCACCATCACAGACACAACCCTCCCCACCATCACTGACACAACCCTCCCCACCATCACAGACACAACCCTCCCCACCATCATGGACACAACCCTCCCCACCATCACCGACACAATCCTCCCCACCATCACCGACACAACCCTCCCCACCATCACCGACACAACCCTCCCCACCATCACTGACACAACCCTCCCCACCGTCACTGACACAACCCTCCCCACCATCACTGACACAACCCTCCCCACCATCACTGACACAACCCCCCCCCACCATCACGGACACAACCCTCCCCACCATCACTGACACAACCCTCCCCACCGTCACCGACACAACCTCCCCCACCACCATCACGGACACAACCCTCCCCACCATCACAGACACAACCCCCCCCCACCATCACCGACACAACCCTCCCCACCATCACCGACACAACCCTCCCCACCATCACAGACACAACCCTCCCCACCATCACCGACACAACCCTCCCCACCGTCACCGACACAACCCTCCCTCCATCACCGACACAACCCTCCCCACCGTCACCGACACAACCCCCCCCCACCGTCACCGACACAACCCTCCCCACCATCACAGACACAACCCTCCCCCACCATCACAGACACAAACCCTCCCCTCCATCACAGACACAACCCTCCCCACCATCACCGACACAACCCTCCCCACCGTCACCGACACAACCCTCCCCACTGTCACCGACACAACCCTCCCCTCCATCACCGACACAACCCTCCCCCCCATCACCGACACAACCCTCCCCACCATCACCGACACAACCCTCCCCACCGTCACAGACACAACCCTCCCCACCATCACTGACACAACCCTCCCCCCCCACCATCACAGACACAACCCTCCCCACCGTCACAGACACAACCCCCCCCCCCACCATCACAGACACAACCCTCCCCACCATCACTGACACAACCCTCCCCCCCCACCATCACCGACACAACCCTCCCCACCGTCACAGACACAACCCTCCCCACCATCACCGACACAACCCTCCCCACCGTCACAGACACAACCCTCCCCACCATCACTGACACAACCCTCCCCACCATCACAGACACAACCCCCCCCCCCACCATCACAGACACAACCCTCCCCACCATCACAGACACAACCCTCCCCACCATCACCGACACAACCCTCCCCACCGTCACAGACACAACCCCCCCCCCCACCATCACAGACACAACCCTCCCCACCATCACAGACACAACCCCCCCCCCCACCATCACAGACACAACCCTCCCCACCGTCACAGACACAACCCTCCCCACCATCACGGACACAACCCTCCCCACCGTCACTGACACAACCCTCCCCACCGTCACAGACACTACCCTCCCCACCGTCACCGACACAACCCCCCCCACCGTCACAGACACAACCCTCCCCACTGTCACGGACACAACCCTCCCCACCGTCACAGACACAACCCTCCCCACCATCACTGACACAACCCTCCCCCCCCACCATCACAGACACAACCCTCCCCACTGTCACGGACACAACCCTCCCCACCGTCACAGACACAACCCTCCCCACCATCACTGACACAACCCTCCCCCCCCACCATCACAGACACAACCCTCCCCACCATCACAGACACAACCCTCCCCACCATCATGGACACAACCCTCCCCACCGTCACAGACACAACCCTCCCCACCGTCACAGACACAACCCTCCCCACCATCACAGACACAACCCTCCCCACCATCACTGACACAACCCTCCCCACCATCACAGACACAACCCTCCCCACCATCATGGACACAACCCTCCCCACCATCACCGACACAATCCTCCCCTCCATCACCGACACAACCCTCCACCACCATCACCGACACAACCCTCCCTCCATCACCGACACAATCCTCCCCACCATCACCGACACAATCCTCCCCACCATCACCGACACAACCCTCCCCACCATCACCGACACAATCCTCCCCACCATCACAGACACAACCCTCCCCCCACCATCACCGACACAACCCTCCCCCCCATCACGGACACAACCCTCCCTCACCGTCACAGACACAACCCTCCCCTCCATCACCGACACAACCCTCCCCTCCATCACCGACACAACCCTCCCCTCCATCACCGATACAACCCTCCCCACCATCACTGACACAACCCTCCCCTCCATCACCGATACAACCCTCCCCACCATCACTGACACAACCCTCCCCTCCATCACCGATACAACCCTCCCCACCATCACTGACACAACCCTCCCCACCGTCACAGACACAACCCTCCCTCACCATCACAGACACAACCCTCCCCACCGTCACCGACACAACCCTCCCCACCATCACCGACACAACCCTCCCCACCGTCACCGACACAACGCTCCCCACCGTCACCAGCACAACCCTCCCCTCCATCACCGACACAACCCTCCCCACCATCACCAACACAACCCTCCCCACCATCACCGACACAACCCTCCCCACCGTCACCAGCACAACCCTCCCCACCATCACCAACACAACCCCCCCCCACCATCACCGACACAACCCTCCCCACCGTCACGGACACAACCCTCCCCACTGTCACCGACACAACCCTCCCTCACCATCACCGACACAACCCTCCCCACCGTCACCGACACAACCCTTCCCACCATCACAGACACAACCCTCCCCACCGTCACGGACACAACCCTTCCCACCATCACAGACACAACCCTCCCCACCGTCACGGACACAACCCTTCCCACCGTCACGGACACAACCCTTCCCACCATCACAGACACAACCCCCCCCCACCATCACAGACACAACCCTCCCCACCTTCACGGACACAACCCTTCCCACCATCACAGACACAACCCTTCCCACCATCACAGACACAACCCCCCCCCACCATCACAGACACAACCCTCCCCACCGTCACGGACACAACCCTTCCCACCATCACAGACACAACCCTTCCCACCATCACAGACACAACCCCCCCCCCACCATCACAGACACAACCCTCCCCACCGTCACAGACACAACCCTCCCCACCGTCACCGACACAACCCTCCCCACCGTCACTGACACAACACTCCCCACCGTCACAGACACAACCCTCCCCACCGTCACTGACACAACACTCCCCACCGTCACTGACACAACCCTCCCCACCATCACGGACACAACCCTCCCCACCATCACGGACACAACCCTCCCTCCATCACAGACACAACCCTCCCCACTGTCACGGACACAACCCTCCCCACTGTCACGGACACAACCTTCCCCACTGTCACGGACACAACCCTCCCCCCCCGTGACAGACACAACCCTCCCCACCGTCACCGACACAACACTCCCCACCATCACAGACACAACCCTCCCCACTGTCACGGACACAACCCTCCCCTCCATCACGGACACAACCCCCCCCACTGTCACGGACACAACCCTCCCCACCATCACGGACACAACCCCCCCACCATCACAGACACAACCCTCCCCACCGTCACGGACACAACCCTCCCCACCGTCACGGACACAACCCTCCCCTCCATCACGGACACAACCCTCCCCACCGTCACGGACACAACCGTCCCCATCGTCACCGACACAACCCTCCCCACCATCACCGATACAACCCTCCCCACCGTCACAGACACAACCCTCCCTCACCATCACAGACACAACCCTCCCCACTGTCACGGACACAACCCTCCCTCACCATCACAGACACAACCCTCCCCACTGTCACGGACACAACCCTCCCTCACCATCACAGACACAACCCTCCCCACTGTCACGGACACAACCCTCCCCACCGTCACGGACACAACCCTCCCCATCGTCACGGACACAACCCTCCCCATCGTCACCGACACAACCCTCCCCACCATCACCGATACAACCCTCCCCACCGTCACAGACACAACCCTCCCTCACCATCACAGACACAACCCTCCCCACCGTCACGGACACAACCCTCCCCACCGTCACGGACACAACCCTCCCCTCCATCACGGACACAACCCTCCCCACCGTCACGGACACAACCCTCCCCACCATCACCGACACAACCCTCCCCACCATCACAGACACAACCCTCCCCACCGTCACGGACACAACCCTCCCCTCCATCACAGACTCAACCCTCCCCTCCATCACAGACACAACCCTCCCCACCGTCACGGACACAACCCTCCCCTCCATCACAGACACAACCCTCCCCACCGTCACGGACACAACCCTCCCCACCATCACAGACACAACCCTCCCCACCGTCACAGACACAACCCTCCCCACCATCACAGACACAACCCTCCCCTCCATCACAGACACAACCCTCCCCACCGTCACGGACACAACCCTCCCCACCATCACAGACACAACCCTCCCCACCGTCACGGACACAACCCTCCCCACCATCACAGACACAACCCTCCCCACCACCACCATCACAGACACAACCCTCCCCACCATCACAGACACAACCCTCCCCACCGTCACAGACACAACCCTCCCCACCATCACAGACACAACCCTCCCCTCCATCACAGACACAACCCTCCCCACCATCACAGACACAACCCTCCCCACCATCACGGACACGACCCTCCCCACCATCACCGACACAACCCTCCCCACCGTCACCGACACAACCCTCCCCACCATCACCGACACAACCCTCCCCCCACCATCACAGACACAACCCTCCCCCCACCATCACAGACACAACCCTCCCCTCCCCACCATCACCGACACAACCCCCCCCACCGTCACGGACACAACCCTCCCCACCATCACCGACACAACCCTCCCCACCATCACCGACACAACCCTCCTCCCCACCATCACCGACACAACCCTCCCCACCGTCACCAACACAACCCTCCCCACCATCACAGACACAACCCTCCCCTCCCCACCATCACCGACACAACCCCCCCCACCGTCACGGACACAACCCTCCCCACCATCACCGACACAACCCTCCCCACCATCACTGACACAACCCTCCTCCCCACCATCACCGACACAACCCCCCCCACCGTCACAGACACAACCCTCCCCCACCATCACTGACACAACCCTCCCCACCATCACTGACACAACCCTCCCCACCATCACCGACACAACCCTCCCCACCATCACCGACACAACCCTCCTCCCCACCATCACCGACACAACCCTCCCCACCATCACTGACACAACCCTCCTCCCCACCATCACCGACACAACCCCCCCCACCGTCACAGACACAACCCTCCCCCACCATCACTGACACAACCCTCCCCACCATCACTGACACAACCCTCCCCACCATCACCGACACAACCCTCCCCCCCCACCATCACTGACACAACCCTCCCCACCGTCACTGACACAACACTCCCCATCGTCACCGACACAACCCTCCCCACCGTCACTGACACAACCCTCCCCACCATCACTGACTCAACCCTCCCCACCGTCACCGACACAACCCCCCCCACCGTCACCGACACAAACCCTCCCCCACCGTCACCGACACAACCCTCCCCACCGTCACCGACACAAACCCCCCCCCACCGTCACCGACACAACCCTCCCCACCATCACTGACTCAACCCTCCCCACCGTCACCGACACAACCCCCCCCACCGTCACCGACACAAACCCCCCCCCACCGTCACCGACACAACCCTCCCCACCGTCACCGACACAACCCTCCCCACCATCACTGACACAACCCCCCCCCACCGTCACGGACACAACCCCCCCCACCATCACTGACACAACCCTCCCCACCATCACAGACACAACCCTCCCCACCATCACCGACACAACCCTCCCCACCGTCACCGACACAACCCCCCCCACCGTCACAGACACAACCCTCCCCACCATCACTGACTCAACCCTCCCCACCGTCACCGACACAACCCCCCCCACCGTCACCGACACAACCCTCCCCACCGTCACCGACACAACCCTCCCCACCATCACAGACACAACCCTCCCCACCATCACCGACACAACCCTCCCCACCGTCACCGACACAACCCCCCCCACCGTCACTGACACAACCCTCCCCACCATCACTGACTCAACCCTCCCCACCGTCACCGACACAACCCCCCCCACCGTCACCGACACAAACCCCCCCCCACCGTCACCGACACAACCCTCCCCACCGTCACTGACACAACCCTCCCCACCATCACTGACTCAACCCTCCCCACCGTCACCGACACAACCCCCCCCACCGTCACCGACACAAACCCCCCCCCACCGTCACCGACACAACCCTCCCCACCGTCACCGACACAACCCTCCCCACCATCACAGACACAACCCTCCCCACCATCACCGACACAACCCTCCCCACCGTCACCGACACAACCCCCCCCACCGTCACAGACACAACCCTCCCCCACCATCACCGACACAACCCTCCCCACCATCACTGACACAACCCTCCCCACCATCACCGACACAACCCCCCCCCACCATCACAGACACAACCCTCCCCCCCACCATCACGGACACAACCCTCCCCCACCATCACCGACACAACCCTCCCCACCATCACCGACACAACCCTCCCCACCATCACCGACACAACCCTCCCCCACCGTCACCGACACAACCCTCCCCACCGTCACGGACACAACCCCCCCCACCATCACCGACACAACCCTCCCCACCATCACTGACACAACCCTCCCCACCATCACCGACACAACCCCCCCCCACCATCACCGACACAACCCTCCCCACCGTCACGGACACAACCCCCCCCCCATCACGGACACAACCCCCCCCACCATCACCGACACAACCCTCCCCACCATCACTGACACAACCCTCCCCACCATCACCGACACAACCCCCCCCCACCATCACCGACACAACCCTCCCCACCGTCACGGACACAACCCCCCCCACCATCACCGACACAACCCTCCCCACCGTCACTGACACAACACTCCCCACCGTCACAGACACAACCCTCCCCACCATCACCGACACAACCCTCCCCACCATCACTGACACAACCCTCCCCACCATCACCGACACAACCCTCCCCCCACCATCACCGACACAACCCTCCCCACCATCACCGACACAACCCTCCCCACCGTCACCGACACAACCCTCCCCACCGTCACCGACACAACCCCCCCCCACCGTCACCGACACAACCCTCCCCACCATCACCGACACAACCCTCCCCACCATCACGGACACAACCCTCCCCACCATCACCGACACAACCCTCCCCACCGTCACCGACACAACCCTCCCCACCGTCACCGACACAACCCTCCCCCCCATCACCGACACAACCCTCCCCCCACCATCACCGACACAACCCTCCCCACCATCACCGACACAACCCTCCCCACCGTCACCGACACAACCCCCCCCCCACCGTCACCGACACAACCCTCCCCACCATCACCGACACAACCCTCCCCACCGTCACAGACACAACCCTCCCCACCATCACTGACACAACCCTCCCCACCGTCACCGACACAACCCTCCCCACCATCACCGACACAACCCTCCCCCACCATCACAGACACAACCCTCCCCACCATCACCGACACAACCCTCCCCACCATCACCGACACAACCCTCCCCCACCATCACAGACACAACCCTCCCCACCGTCACGGACACAACCCTCCCCACCGTCACAGACACAACCCTCCCCACCATCACAGACACAACCCCCCCCCACCATCACAGACACAACCCTCCTCCCCACCATCACAGACACAACCCTCCCCACCATCACAGACACAACCCTCCCCACCATCACAGACACAACCCTCCCCACCATCACGGACACAACCCTCCCCACCATCACAGACACAACCCCCCCCCCTCCATCACGGACACAACCCTCCCCACCATCACTGACACAACCCTCCCCACCGTCACAGACACAACCCTCCCCACCATCACGGACACAACCCCCCCCCACCATCACGGACACAACCCCCCCCCACCATCACAGACACAACCCTCCCCACCGTCACGGACACAACCCTCCCCACCATCACGGACACAACCCTCCCCACCGTCACTGACACAACCCTCCCCACCATCACCGACACAACCCTCCCCACCATCACGGACACAACCCTCCCCACCATCACCGACACAACCCTCCCCACCATCACGGACACAACCCTCCCCACCATCACCGACACAACCCTCCCCACCATCACTGACACAACCCTCCTCCCCACCATCACCGACACAACCCCCCCCACCGTCACAGACACAACCCTCCCCCACCATCACTGACACAACCCTCCCCACCATCACTGACACAACCCTCCCCACCATCACCGACACAACCCTCCCCACCATCACCGACACAACCCTCCTCCCCACCATCACCGACACAACCCTCCCCACCGTCACCGACACAACCCTCCTCCCCACCATCACAGACACAACCCTCCCCACCATCACTGACACAACCCTCCTCCCCACCATCACCGACACAACCCCCCCCACCGTCACAGACACAACCCTCCCCACCATCACTGACACAACCCTCCCCACCATCACCGACACAACCCTCCCCACCATCACCGACACAACCCTCCCCCCACCATCACCGACACAACCCTCCCCACCATCACCGACACAACCCTCCCCACCATCACTGACACAACCCTCCCCACCATCACCGACACAACCCTCCCCACCATCACTGACACAACCCTCCCCACCATCACTGACACAACCCTCCCCACCATCACCGACACAACCCCCCCCCACCATCACAGACACAACCCTCCCCCCACCATCACAGACACAACCCTCCCCACCATCACCGACACAACCCTCCCCACCGTCACCGACACAACCCCCCCCCACCGTCACCGACACAACCCTCCCCTCCATCACAGACACAACCCTCCCCACCATCACCGACACAACCCCCCCCACCGTCACCGACACAACCCTCCCCACCATCACCGACACAACCCTCCCCACCGTCACTGACACAACCCTCCCCACCATCACTGACACAACCCTCCCCACCGTCACCGACACAACCCTCCCCACCATCACGGACACAACCCTCCCCACCGTCACAGACACAACCCTCCCCACCGTCACGGACACAACCCTCCCCACCGTCACAGACACAACCCCCCCCCCACCATCACAGACACAACCCTCCTCCCCACCATCACAGACACAACCCTCCCCCCCCCACCATCACGGACACAACCCTCCCCACCATCACAGACACAACCCTCCCCACCATCACGGACACAACCCTCCCCACCATCACAGACACAACCCCCCCCCACCATCACAGACACAACCCCCCCCCTCCATCACGGACACAACCCCCCCCAACACCGTCACTGACACAACCCTCCCCACCATCACGGACACAACCCCCCCCCACCATCACGGACACAACCCCCCCCCACCATCACAGACACAACCCTCCCCACCGTCACGGACACAACCCTCCCCACCATCACGGACACAACCCTCCCCACCGTCACTGACACAACCCTCCCCACCATCACCGACACAACCCTCCCCTCCGTCACTGACACAACCCTCCCCTCCATCACCGACACAACCCCCCCCACCGTCACCGACACAACCCTCCCCCCCACCATCACCGACACAACCCCCCCCACCGTCACCGACACAACCCTCCCCCCCACCATCACCGACACAACCCTCCCCACCATCACCGACACAACCCTCCCCTCCATCACCGACACAACCCCCCCCACCGTCACCGACACAACCCTCCCCCCCACCATCACGGACACAACCCTCCCCACCGTCACTGACACAACCCTCCCCACCATCACCGACACAACCCTCCCCTCCGTCACTGACACAACCCTCCCCTCCATCACCGACACAACCCCCCCCACCGTCACCGACACAACCCTCCCCCCCACCATCACGGACACAACCCTCCCCCCCACCATCACAGACACAACCCTCCCCACCATCACAGACACAACCCTCCCCACCATCACGGACACAACCCCCCCCCCCCACCATCACAGACACAACCCTCCCCACCATCACCGACACAACCCTCCCCACCATCACCGACACAACCCTCCCCCACCATCACCGACACAAATCTCCCCACCATCACCGACACAACCCTCCCTCCATCACCGACACAACCCCCCCCACCATCACCGACACAACCCTCCCCCCCCCACCATCACGGACACAACCCTCCCCACCGTCACCGACACAACCCTCCCTCCATCACCGACACAACCCTCCCCACCATCACTGACACAACCCTCCCCACCATCACCGACACAACCCTCCCCACCGTCACCGACACAACCCTCCCCCCATCACAGACACAACCCCCCCCACTGTCACCGACACAACCCTCCCCCCCATCACAGACACAACCCTCCCCACCATCACAGACACAACCCTCCCCACCATCACTGACACAACCCTCCCCCCCCACCATCACAGACACAACCCTCCCCCCCCGTCACGTACACAACCCTCCCCACCATCACAGACACAACCCTCCCCACCATCACTGACACAACCCTCCCCACCATCACAGACACAACCCTCCCCACCATCACAGACACAACCCTCCCCACCATCACTGACACAACCCTCCCCACCATCACCGACACAACCCTCCCCACCATCACTGACACAACCCTCCCCACCATCACTGACACAACCCTCCCCACCATCACCGACACAACCCTCCCCACCATCACTGACACAACCCTCCCCACCATCACTGACACAACCCTCCCCCCATCACAGACACAACCCCCCCCCACCATCACTGACACAACCCTCCCCACCGTCACAGACACAACCCTCCCCACCATCACCGACACAACCCTCCCCATCGTCACCGACACAACCCTCCCCACCATCACAGACACAACCCTCCCCACCATCACCGACACAATCCTCCCCACCATCACTGACACAACCCTCCCCACCATCACGGACACAACCCTCCCCACCGTCACAGACACAACCCTCCCCACCATCACCGACACAACCCTCCCCACCATCACTGACACAACCCTCCCCACCATCACCGACACAATCCTCCCCACCATCACTGACACAACCCTCCCCACCATCACGGACACAACCCTCCCCACCGTCACAGACACAACCCTCCCCATCGTCACGGACACAACCCTCCCCACCGTCACAGACACAACCCTCCCCATCGTCACCGACACAACCCTCCCCACCATCACAGACACAACCCTCCCCACCATCACCGACACAATCCTCCCCACCATCACTGACACAACCCTCCCCACCATCACGGACACAACCCTCCCCACCGTCACAGACACAACCCTCCCCACCATCACCGACACAACCCTCCCCACCGTCACAGACACAACCCTCCCCACCATCACCGACACAACCCTCCCCACCGTCACAGACACAACCCTCCCCACCATCACCGACACAACCCTCCCCCCCCCACCATCACCGACACAACCCTCCCCACCATCACCGACACAACCCCCCCCCCCCACCATCACAGACACAACCCTCCCCACCATCACCGACACAACCCTCCCCACCATCACCGACACAACCCTCCCCCACCATCACCGACACAAATCTCCCCACCATCACCGACACAACCCTCCCCCACCATCACGGACACAACCCTCCCCACCATCACTGACACAACCCCCCCCACCGTCACCGACACAACCCTCCCCCCCCCACCATCACGGACACAACCCTCCCCACCGTCACCGACACAACCCTCCCCACCATCACAGACACAACCCTCCCCACCATCACCGACACAACCCTCCCCATCATCACCGACACAACCCTCCCCACCATCACCGACACAACCCTCCCCACCGTCACAGACACAACCCTCCCCCCCGTCACCGACACAACCCCCCCCCCCACCATCACGGACACAACCCTCCCCACCATCAGTGACACAACCCCCCCCACCATCACAGACACAACCCCCCCCCACCGTCACCGACACAACCCTCCCCCCCGTCACAGACACAACCCTCCCCACCGTCACTGACACAACCCCCCCCACCATCACAGACACAACCCCCCCCACCGTCACCGACACAACCCCCCCCACCATCACCGACACAACCCTCCCCACCATCACGGACACAACCCTCCCCACCATCACTGACACAACCCCCCCCACCATCACAGACACAACCCCCCCCACCGTCACCGACACAACCCCCCCCACCATCACAGACACAACCCCCCCCACCGTCACCGACACAACCCTCCCCACCGTCACAGACACAACCCTCCCCACCGTCACCGACACAACCCTCCCCACCGTCACCGACACAACCCTCCCCACTGTCACCGACACAACCCTCCCCCCCGTCACGGACACAACCCTCCCCACCATCACGGACACAACCCCCCCCCCCCGTCACGGACACAACCCCCCCCCCCCCCCATCACAGACACAACCCTCCCCCCCACCATCACTGACACAACCCTCCCCACTGTCACAGACACAACCCTCCCCCACCATCACCGACACAACCCTCCCCACCATCACCGACACAACCCTCCCCCCCGTCACGGACACAACCCTCCCCACCATCACCGACACAACCCTCCCTCACCATCACTGACACAACCCTCCCCACCATCACCGACACAACCCCCCCCCACCGTCACTGACACAACCGTCCCCCACCGTCACCGACACAACCCTCCCCACCACCATCACCGACACAACACTCCCCACCACCATCACCGACACAACCCTCCCCACCGTCACTGACACAACCCCCCCCCCCACCACCATCACGGACACAACCCCCCCCACCGTCACCGACACAACCCTCCCCCCCCACCATCACGGACACAACCCCCCCCCCCCACCATCACGGACACAACCCTCCCCACCGTCACTGACACAACCCCCCCCCACCGTCACGGACACAACCCTCCCCATCGTCACCGACACAACCCTCCCCCCCATCACGGACACAACCCTCCCCACCGTCACCATCACAGACACAACCCTCCCCACCGTCACGGACACAACCCTCCCCATCGTCACCATCACAGACACAACCCTCCCCACCGTCACGGACACAACCCTCCCCATCGTCACCGACACAACCCTCCCCCCCATCACGGACACAACCCTCCCCACCGTCACCGACACAACCCCCCCCATCGTCACCATCACGGACACAACCCCCCCCCCACCATCACGGACACAACCCTCCCCACCATCACAGACACAACCCCCCCCCCATCACGGACACAACCCTCCCCACCGTCACCGACACAACCCCCCCCACCATCACTGACACAACCCTCCCCACCATCACTGACACAACCCTCCCCACCATCACGGACACAACCCTCCCCACCGTCACCGACACAAACCCTCCCCACCGTCACCGACACAACCCCCCCCACCATCACTGACACAACCCTCCCCACCATCACTGACACAACCCTCCCCACCATCACGGACACAACCCTCCCCACCGTCACCGACACAAACCCTCCCCACCATCACTGACACAACCCTCCCCACCATCACCGACACAACCCCCCCCACCATCACTGACACAACCCTCCCCACCATCACTGACACAACCCTCCCCACCGTCACCGACACAAACCCTCCCCCCCATCACGGACACAACCCCCCCCACCATCACTGACACAACCCTCCCCACCATCACTGACACAACCCTCCCCACCATCACGGACACAACCCTCCCCACCATCACTGACACAACCCTCCCCACCATCACTGACACAACCCTCCCCACCATCACTGACACAACCCCCCCCCCATCACGGACACAACCCTCCCCACCATCACCGACACAACCCCCCCCACCATCACTGACACAACCCTCCCCACCATCACTGACACAACCCTCCCCACCGTCACCGACACAAACCCTCCCCACCATCACCGACACAACCCCCCCCACCATCACTGACACAACCCTCCCCACCATCACTGACACAACCCTCCCCACCATCACGGACACAACCCTCCCCACCATCACTGACACAACCCTCCCCACCATCACTGACACAACCCTCCCCACCATCACTGACACAACCCCCCCCCCCATCACGGACACAACCCTCCCCACCATCACCGACACAACCCCCCCCACCATCACTGACACAACCCTCCCCACCATCACTGACACAACCCTCCCCACCATCACAGACACAACCCCCCCCCCACCATCACCGACACAACCCTCCCCACCATCACCGACACAACCCCCCCCCACCGTCACTGACACAACCGTCCCCACCACCATCACCGACACAACACTCCCCACCACCATCACCGACACAACACTCCCCACCACCATCACCGACACAACCCTCCCCACCGTCACTGACACAACCCCCCCCCCCACCACCATCACGGACACAACCCCCCCCACCGTCACCGACACAACCCTCCCCCCCCCACCATCACGGACACAACCCCCCCCCCCACCATCACGGACACAACCCTCCCCACCATCACCGACACAACCCTCCCCACCATCACCGACACAACCCTCCCTCCATCACGGACACAACCCTCCCCACCACCATCACCGACACAACCCTCCCCACCATCACCGACACAACCCTCCCCACCATCACCGACACAACCCTCCCTCCATCACGGACACAACCCTCCCCACCACCATCACCGACACAACCCTCCCCACCGTCACTGACACAACCCTCCCCACCATCACGGACACAACCCTCCCCACCGTCACAGACACAACCCTCCCCCACCGTCACAGACACAACCCCCCCCACCATCACGGACACAACCCTCCCCACCGTCACGGACACAACCCTCCCCACCGTCACTGACACAACCCTCCCCACCGTCACTGACACAACCCTCCCCACCATCACCGACACAACCCCCCCCACCGTCACTGACACAACCCTCCACCATCACCGACACAACCCTCCCCACCATCACGGACACAACCCTCCCCACCATCACGGACACAACCCTCCCTCCATCACGGACACAACCCCCCCCCACCGTCACTGACACAACCCCCCCCACTGTCACGGACACAACCCTCCCCACCGTCACTGACACAACCCTCCCCACCGTCACTGACACAACCCTCCCCACCATCACCGACACAACCCCCCCCACCGTCACTGACACAACCCTCCCCACCATCACCGACACAACCCTCCCCACCATCACGGACACAACCCCCCCCACCGTCACTGACACAACCCTCCCCACCATCACGGACACAACCCTCCCCACCGTCACAGACACAACCCTCCCCCACCGTCACAGACACAACCCCCCCCACCATCACCGACACAACCCTCCCCACCGTCACCGACTCAACCCCCCCCCACCGTCACTGACACAACCCTCCCCACCATCACGGACACAACCCTCCCCACCGTCACCGACACAACCCTCCCCCACCGTCACCGACACAACCCTCCCCCACCGTCACCGACACAACCCCCCCCCCCCCATCACAGACACAACCCTCCCCCACCGTCACGGACACAACCCCCCCCCCCCATCACAGACACAACCCTCCCCCACCGTCACAGACACAACCCCCCCCCACCATCACGGACACAACCCCCCCCCCCACCATCACGGACACAACCCTCCCCACCGTCACGGACACAACCCTCCCCACCGTCACGGACACAACCCTCCCCACCGTCACCGACACAACCCCCCCCCACCATCACCGACACAACCCCCCCCACCATCACCGACACAACCCTCCCCACCGTCACGGACATAACCCTCCCCACCATCACAGACACAACCCCCCCCACCGTCACAGACACAACCCCCCCCCACCATCACCGACACAACCCCCCCCCACCATCACCGACACAACCCTCCCCACCGTCACAGACACAACCCCCCCCTCCATCACCGACACAACCCCCCCCACCGTCACAGACACAACCCCCCCCACCATCACCGACACAACCCTCCCCACCGTCACAGACACAACCCTCCCCACCGTCACCGACACAACCCTCCCCACCATCACGGACACAACCCTCCCTCCATCACCGACACAACCCTCCCCCCCCGTCACGGACACAACCCTCCCTCCATCACCGACACAACCCTCCCCCCCCGTCACGGACACAACCCTCCCCACCGTCACAGACACAACCCCCCCCACCATCACCGACACAACCCTCCCCTCCATCACAGACACAACCCCCCCCCCCACCCACCGTCACGGACACAAACCCCCCTCCATCACGGACACAACCCCCCCCTCCATCACCGACACAACCCTCCCCACCGTCACAGACACAACCCCCCCCTCCATCACCGACACAACCCTCCCCACCGTCACAGACACAACCCCCCCCTCCATCACAGACACAACCCTCCCCACCATCACCGACACAACCCTCCCCTCCATCACAGACACAACCCCCCCCTCCATCACCGACACAACCCCCCCCCACCGTCACTGACACAACCCCCCCCACCGTCACAGACACAACCCCCCCCTCCATCACCGACACAACCCCCCCCCACCATCACCGACACAACCCTCCCCTCCATCACAGACACAACCCTCCCCACCATCACAGACACAACCCCCCCCACCGTCACAGACACAACCCTCCCCACCATCACCGACACAACCCTCCCCCACCATCACCGACACAACCCTCCCCACCGTCACAGACACAACCCTCCCCCACCATCACCGACACAACCCTCCCCACCGTCACGGACACAACCCTCCCCTCCATCACCGACACAACCCCCCCCACCATCACCGACACAACCCCCCCCACCGTCACAGACACAACCCTCCCCACCGTCACAGACACAACCCTCCCCCACCATCACCGACACAACCCTCCCCACCGTCACGGACACAACCCTCCCCTCCATCACCGACACAACCCTCCCCACCGTCACCGACACAACCCTCCCCACCGTCACGGACACAACCCTCCCCTCCATCACCGACACAACCCTCCCCACCGTCACGGACACAACCCTCCCCCACCATCACCGACACAACCCTCCCCACCGTCACGGACACAACCCTCCCCACTATCACGGACACAACCCTCCCCACCATCACTGACACAACCCTCCACCATCACCGACACAACCCTCCCTCCATCACCGACACAACCCTCCCCACCGTCACCGACACAACCCTCCCCACCATCACCGACACAACCCCCCCCACCGTCACAGACACAACCCCCCCCACCATCACCGACACAACCCTCCCCACCATCACCGACACAACCCTCCCCCCCCATCACGGACACAACCCCCCCCACCGTCACCATCACAGACACAACCCTCCCCACCGTCACAGACACAACCCTCCCCACCATCACAGACACAACCCCCCCCACCATCACCGACACAACCCTCCCCTCCATCACAGACACAACCCTCCCCACCATCACCGACACAACCCTCCCCACCATCACCGACACAACCCTCCCTCCATCACCGACACAACCCTCCCCACCATCACCGACACAACCCTCCCTCCATCACGGACACAACCCTCCCCACCATCACCGACACAACCCTCCCCACCATCACCGACACAACCCTCCCCACCATCACCGACACAAACCCCGCTCCATCATGGACACAAACCCCGCTCCATCATGGACACAACCCTCCCCACCCCTCCCCTCCATCATGGACACAATACTCCCCACCATACAGACACAACCCTCCCCTCCATCATTGACACAACCTTCCCACCATTCAAGAAGGCAGCTTCCATTCTCACTCACCATTCAGGACATTCCGTCTTCTCATTACTGGCATCTGGAAGCTCATATACAACTTCTGAGGACAGCCTCTGCCCCTCTGACATCAGATTTCTGAACGGTCCATGAACACGGCCTTCATCAACCGTGGGATTGAGTTTAAGAGCACGAGGTAATGTTGAAGCTATACAGGACCCTGGACAGACCCCACTTGGAGTACTGTGCTCAGTTCTGGTCAGCTCACTGCAAGAAGGATGTGGAAAGTATAGAAAGGGTGCAGAGGAGATTTACAAGGATGTTGCCTGGATTGGGGAGCATGCCTTATAAGAATAGGTTGAGTGAACTTGGCCTTTTCTCCTTGGAGTGATGGAGGATGAGAGGTGACCTGATAGAAGTGTATAAGATGATGAGAGGCAATAATCAAGTGGATCGTCAGATTCTTTTTCCCAAGGCTGAAATAACTATCATGAGAGGCCACAGTTTCAAGGGGCTTGAAAGTAGGTACAGAGGAGATGTCAGTTTTTTTACACAGACAGTGGTGAGTTCGTGGAATGGGCTGCTGGCAATGGTGGTGGAGGTGGATACGATAGGGTCTTTTAAGAGACTTTTGGATAGGTACTTGGAGCTCAGAAAAATAGAGGGCTATGGGTAACCCTAGTAATTACTAAGGTAGGGACATGTTCGACACAACTTTGTGGGCCAAAGTGCCTGTATTGTGTTGTAGGTTTTCAATGTTTTTATCTAAAACATAGTATCAAATTAAAAGCTAATTTGTACAAACTCACAAAGTGTAGTGGGAGACTGGAGAATTGGGAAAACCTTAAACAGAAACAGAGAACATCTAAACAAGAAAGAAGGAAAGGGAAGATAGAGTATGAAAGTAAATTAGCACAAAATATAAAAACAGATAGCAAAAGCTTTTATAAAGATAGAAAGCGGAAGAGGGTGGCTAAAGTCAACATAGTTCCTTGGAGGTCAAGAAGGGAAATTGATATTGGGTGATAAGGAAATGACTGAGGCATTGAACGACTATCTTTTGTTGGTCTTCACGGTGGAGGACACGTTTAATATGCCAAAGAAAGATGTTATGGACGAAATGGGAGGTGAGGACCTCGATAAAATCACTGTCACTAAAGAGATAGTGATGAGCAGGCTAGAGGGCCTGAAGGTAGATAATTCCCTGGTCCTGATGGGATGTATCCCAGTGTGCCGAAGGAATTGGCGGAGGTTATAGTAGACGCGTGGGTAATCATTTATCAAAATTCTCTGGACTCTGGGCAGGTCCCAGCAGATCGGAAGACAGCAAACGTCAGACCACTTATTAAAAAAGGATATAGGCTAAAGATGGGCAACTATAGGCCAGTTATCTTAACATCTGTAGTTGGGAAAATGCTTGAAGCTGTCATTAAAAAAGAAATAGCGGAACATTTAGAAAGGGGTGGTTGCGATAGAGAGACGCAGCATGGATTCAGAAAGGGCAGGTCCTGTTTGACAAACTTACTGGAGTTCTTTGAGGACATAATGAGTGCAGTGGATAGAGGGGAACAGGTGGATGTCATATACATGGATTTCCAGAAGGTGTTCGATAAGCTGTCACACAAGAGACTTGTATATAAGATACGGATGCATGGAGTCAGAGGAAGTGTATTGGCATGGATAGTGGATTGGTTAACCAATGGAAACAGTGAGTTGGTATAAATGGGTGTTTCTCTGGTTGGCAGTCTGTGGTGAGTGGGGTGCCGTAGTGGTTGGTGCTGTTTACCATTTACATCGATGATTTGGAAGAGGGGACTGAGTGTAGTGAAGCAAAATTTGCTGATGACACTAAACTGAGTGGAAAAGCAAATTGTACAGAGGATGTAGAGAGTCTACAGAGGGATATAGATAGGTTAAGTGAGTGGGCCAAGGTCTGGCACCTGGAGTACAACGTTGGTAAATGCGAGATCATGCACTTTGGAAGGAATAAAAGAAGAGCAGGTTATTACTTAAATGGTGGGAGATTGCAGCATGCTGTTGTGCAGAGGGACTTGGGAGTGCTTGTGCATGAATCACAAAGGGTTGTCTTGCAGGTACAACAGGTTATTAAGAAGGCAAATGGAATGTTGGCCTTTATTGCTAGAGGGATTGAATTTAAGAGCAGGGAGGTCATGCTGCAACTATACAGGGTACTGGTGAGGCCACACCTGGAATACTGTGTGCAGTTCTGGTCTCCATACTAGAGGAAGGATATACTGGCTTTGGAGGCAGTGCAGAGGAGGTTCACCAGGTTGATTCCGGGGATGAAGGGGTTAACCTATGAGGAGCGAGTGAGTCACCTGGGACTATACTCTCTGGAGTTCAGAAGAATGAGGGGGGGGGGGATCTTATAGAAACATATAAAATTTTGAAAGGGATAGATAAGATAGAAGTAGGAAAGTTGTTTCCATTGGTAAGTGAGACTAGAACTAGGGGACATTGCCTCAAGATTCAGGGGAGAAGATTTAGGACGGAGATGAGGAGAAACTGTTTTTCTCAGAGAGTGGTGAATCTGTGGGATTCTCTGCCCAGGGAAGCAGTTAAGGTTTCTTCACTAAATATATTTAAGCAACAGTTAAATAGGTTTTTCCTTAGTAAAGGAATTAAGGGTTATTGGGGGAAACGCAGGTAGATGGAGCTGTTTAGGGACAGATCAGTCATGATCTGATTGAATGGCGGAGCAGGCTCGATGGGCCAGATGGACTACTCCTGCTCCTATTTCTCATGTTCGTTATGTTTATGTTCTTTATTGTCACCTTTCTATCAGCGTAAACCAGTTGGCATTCGACACCGATCTTCTTCATTAACAAGGCATTTTCACCCAAAGAACTGCCGCTCACTGCAAGCAGTTTGTTGGTTATTTTTCTGCATCATCCTCCATAAGAGACTGTTGTGCCTGAAAATCCCAGGAGATCAACATATTCTGAGATACTCAAACCACCCCATCTGGCACCAACAATCACTCCACAGTCAAAGTCACTTTGATCACATTTCCTCCCCTTTCTAATGATTGGTCTGAACAGCAACTGAACCTCTTGACCGTGCCTGCATGCTTTGCTGCATTGAGTTGCTGCCACATGATTGGCTGATTAGATATTTGCATAAATGAGCAGACTTACAGGTGTACCGAACACAAGGTCCCTGAGTGTATTTGAGGCAGAGGTTGATAGGTTCAAGATAAGTAAGGGGTTAAGAGTTACCTCAAAGACAGTGTGACACAGGAGCAGAATTAGGACATTCAGACGATCAAGTCTACTCTGTCATTCCATCATGGCTGATTTACTATCCTTCTCAACTCCGTTCTTCTGCCTTCTCCCATAACTTCTGATGCCCATACTAATTGACAGACAGACGGACATACTTTATTGATCCCGAGGGAAATTGTGTTTCATTACAGCCGCACCAAGAATAGTGAAGAAATATAGCAATATAAAACCATAAATAATTAAATTATAATAAGTTAATCATGCCAAGTGGAAATAAGTCCAGGACCAGCCTATTGGCTCAGGGTGTCTGACACTCCGAGGGAGGAGTTGTAAAGTTTGATGGCCACAGGTAGGAATCACTTCCTATGACGCTCAGTGTTACATCTTGGTGGAATGAGTCTCTGGCTGAATGTACTCCTGTGCCTAACCAGTACATTATAGAGTGGATGGGAGTCATTGTCCAAGATGGCATGCAACTTGGACAGCATCCTCTTTTCAGACACCACCATCAGAGAGTCCAGTTCCACCCCCACAACATCACTGGCCTTACGAATGAGTTTGTTGATTCTGTTGGTGTCTGCTACCCTCAGCCTGCTGGCCCAGCACACAACAGCAAACATGATAGCACTGGCCACCACAGACTCATAGAACATCCTCAGCATGTTAAAGGATCTCAGTCTCCTCAGGAAATAGAGACGGCTCTGACCCTTCTTGTAGACAGCCTCAGTGTTCTTTGACCAGTCCAGTTTATTGTTGATTCGTATCCCCAGGTACTTGTAATCCTCCACCATGTCCACACTGACCCCTTGGATGGAAACAGGGGTCACCGGTGCCTTAGCCCTCCTCAGGTCCACCACCAGCTCCTTTCACATTAAGCTGCAGATGATTCTGCTCGCACCATGTGACAAAGTTTCCCACCGTAGCCCTGTACTCAGCCTCATCTCCCTTGCTGATGCATCCAACTATGGCAGAGTCATCAGAAAACTTCTGAAGATGGCAAGACTCTGGGCAGTAGTTGAAGTCCAAGGTGTAGATGGTGAAGAGAAAGGGAGACAGGACAGTCCCCTGTGGAGCCCCAGTGCTGCTGACCACTCTGTCTGACACACAGTGTTGCAAGTGCACGTACTGTGGTCTGCCAGTCAGGTAATCAATAATCCATGACACCAGGGAAGCATCCACCTGCATCACTGTCAGCTTCTCACCCAGCAGAGCAGGGCGGATGGTGTTGAACGCACTGGAGAAGTAAAAAAAAAATGACCCTCACAGTGCTCGCCGGCTTGTCCAGGTGGGCGTAGACACGGTTCAGCAGATAGACGATGGCATCCTCAACTCCTAGTCGGGGCTGATAGACGAACTGGAGGGGGTCTAAGTGTGGCCTAACCATAGGCCGGAGCTGCTCTAGAACAAGTCTCTCCAGGGTCTTCATGATGTGGGAGGTCAATGCCACCGGTCTGTAGTCATTGCAGCCACTGGGGTGCGGCGTCTTCGGTACAGGAACGAGAATCAACAACCTATCAGACTCCCTTTAAGTATACCCAATGACTTTGCCTCCACAGCCATCTCAGCAATTCATCACCTTCTTGCTAAAGATTCTGAGGTTGTGCCTTCTGGTCCTAGACGTCCACACCATCGGTAACATCCTCTCCACATCCACTCTATCTCAGCTATTCAATATTCAATAGGTTTCAATGGGATCTCCCCTCATTCTTCTAAACTCCAGCGAGTACAGGCCCAGAGCCATCAAACGCTCCTCATACATTAATCCTTTCATTCACAGAACCTCTTCTGGGCCCTCTCAGATGCCAGCACAACTTTTCTTAGATAAGAGGCCCAAAACTGCCCATAGTACTCTGTGCAGTCTGTCCAATGCCTTTTAAAGTCTCACCATTGCTGTGTTCTTGTCCTTTCAAAACAAGTGCTAACATTATATTTGCCTTCCTTACCACTGACTCAAATTCCAAGCTAACCTTTAGGGCAGGGTGTCCCAACCTGGGGTCCACAGACACCTCGGTTAATCGTAGGGGTGGGGATCCCCTGCTTTTGAGAATCCTGCACAAGGACTCCCAAGTCCCTTTGCACGTCTTTCTCCATTTAGAAAACAGTCCGTACCTTTGTTCCTTCTACCAAAGTGCATGTCCATACGCTTCCCAAGATTGTATTCTATCTGCCACTTCTTTGAGGAAAGAGAAGCAGAATAAAGGGTGTAAAGGTAGTAAGGTAGAAGGGCTAAAGTGTGTGTACTTCAATGCAAGAAGCATCAGGAACAAAGGTGATGAACTGAGAGCTTGGATATATACATGGAATTATGATGTAGTGGCCATTACGGAGACTCGGCTGGCACCAGGGCAGGAATGGATTCTCAATATTCCTGGATTTCAGTGCTTTAAAAGGGATAGAAAGGGGGGGGGGGAAGGGGAGGAAGGGTGGCATTACTGGTCAGGGATACTATTACAGCTGCAGAAAGGGTGGGTAATGTAGCAGGATCCTTTTTTGAGTCAGTATGGGCGGAAGTCAGGAACAGGAAGGGAGCAGTTACTCTACTGGGAGTATTTTGTAGGCCCCCTGGTGGCAGCAGAGATATCGAGGAGCAGATTGGGAGGCAGAATTTGGAAAGGTGCAAAAATAACAGGGTTGTTATCATGGGTGACTTTAACTTCCCTAGTATTGATTGGCACTTGATTAGTTCCAAGGGTTTAGATGGGGCAGAATTTGTTAAGTGTGGCCAGGATGGATTCCTGTCACAGTATGTTGACAGACCGACTAGGGGGAATGCCATACTAGATCTAGTATTAGGTAACGAACCGGGTCAGGTCACAGATCTCTCAGTGGGTGAGCATCTGGGGGACAGTGATCACCGCTCCCTGGCATTTAGCATTATCATGGAAAAGGATAGAATCAGAGAGGACAGGAAAATTTTTAATTGGGGAATGTCAAATTATGAGACTATAAGGCTAGAACTTGCGGGTGTGAATTGGGATGATGTTTTTGCAGGGAAATGTACTATGGACATGTGGTCAATGTTTAAGGATCTCTTGCAGGATGTCAGGGATAAATTTGTTCCGGTCAGGAAGATACAGAATGGTAGGGTGAAGGAACCATGGGTGACAAGGGAGATGGAAAATCTAGTCAGGTGGAAGAAGGCAATATACATGAGGTTTAGGAAGCAAGGATCAGATGGGTCTAT